>NC_066579.1:15161408-15431606 GCF_024323335.1 Lathyrus oleraceus
AGTATGCCCATATCTTGGGTATGCCCATGTCTAACAAGGTACCTTTAAGTGGATTAGAGGAGATTCTGAGATCTCAAGTCATAGCCGAAGCTCTTCATTTGAAGAAATCTGAGATTGATGCCAACATGGTAAAGAAAGGAGGAATTCTAGGGTTGACTTATGAGTTTCTCATTGGTAGGGATACTACTTTTGCTCAAGCCGGTAGTTTGGATGCTCTTGAAGCCATCTTTGTATTGCTCATCTATGGTCTAGCTTTGTTCCCTAACATTGACAATTTTGTTGATGTTAGTGCTGTAAAGACAAAGAGTCAGACAACATACGATCGCAAGTTTCGATGATGACAAAAGACCATCATGCACGTCTACAAACAAATGCAACACATTACCCATCATATCCTTTTCTACGCTTGTCTAAACCTATTATAATGTTTAAAAACATATGTGGACAAAGTGTGATCATGACGAAATGCATGAAAATCACAAAACACAGATTTATGCAGATTTGAAGGCCTTGAGTCGACCATAAGGGTCAGCTCAAAGCTCATGGGTCAGCGCAAAACTCAGCCAAACTGGAGACTGGTCAGCGCATGCGTCTTTGAGTCGACCATAAGGGTCGGCGCATAACTCACGGGTTAGCGCATAAAACCCTTGAGTCGACCAGAGGTCGGCGCATGGCATAATGATGTTATCCATGGGTCAGCGCATGAAACCTTGGGTCGACCATAGGGGTCGGCGCATTTCCCATGGCTCAGCGCACGCCGACCTATGGTCGACCGCTCGTGCGTAAACTCAGTTTTCTGAGTACTTTCCACTGTTTGAAAAGCTGTTATTTTTGGTTGGTTTTCCAGTTACTATATATAGAAGTCAAAACACTTTTATTAACCAACATTTGTCAATTTGTATTCAAGTGTTCAAGAAAACAAGAAAGAGTGAAAAAGGTGTCCAAGATTCATCATCTTCATCTTCAACATTTCACAATACATCAACTGCACACAATTACTTTTGATGTGGTTCGTGATCGATTAAAGGTGATAAGGTTCGAAGCTGCGATTGGAGAATCCGGTTCGAGTTGAAGGTTGTGACAGGTTCTTTCTTGAATAAAACCGTTAGGGTTTTGTCCTCCAATACCGGTTTGAGTTTGGGGGTTTTTGGACGAATCGCTTCATCAATATTCAGCCGAGCGAAGGTGATTGAGAAGAGGAAGTCTTCATCAGTCTAGTAGCGGATTCGGTGATATTGAAGGGAAGGATTCGGGTTCGATTCGTTGTGTTTGAGATCAGCCGGGCCGAGGGTTTGAAGAACGGAAGATTCTTCAACAAAGGGGCTGGAATCGGAGGTCTAGCAACAACGATCGAAGGTCTTGATTCATCTTGAATCAAGGAGAAAGAATAGGAAGCATCATTTAACACATTGGAAGTTCTGTTGTTTACTTGCTTTGCAATCCTTGTATAAACGATTAAACTTCACAGGTGATATCTAATTAATCATCTCAATTCTATTTTTAGAATTGAGGGCAGACGTACCCCAAAGCGAGGACGGCGGGGGAACTGCCTCATCAAATCTCTGTCGTCTTTAATTTTCTGCATAAGTGTTTTTCAGCTTAAAAATTAAGTGATCTTAGTTTAAGCAATTTTACCAAACGTTGATATAAGTTGAGTAAGAGATTAAAACTGTTGTTTGAATACAAAGTACAATAGTATATTGTACTAGATAAATTTGAATTACTTACTCAACTCAAATATCTCTTGGAGTGTATGCACACCAAGTGTTTGTTAATTTGCATAAGCCAAAGTTGTCTTAAGTTTGCATCCAGTTTAATTTGGTATTTTGGATCATTGGAACTAGGTTTGCTAGTTAGTGAAATATATCATTGAGTGTGCTAATAGTGTAGTGATTTGTATTTCACTTTATCTCTAATCCATTAGCTTAACGCATATCCGGTTTTCCAATAACGGTTCGTTTTAGACTAAAATTTTCCTCGGCCGCTTCCGCACTTAAAAGAAAATTTTCAAAACCAATTTTCTTTTAAATTGGCAGCGCCGACTCAAGTTTTTAATTGGGATCTATTCAACCCCCCCTTCTAGATCCGTGCCATAGTCTAACAAGTGGTATCAGGAGCTCCGGTTCACTCTGTGCTTCAAAATACAACTGTGATAGAAAATGGCTAACGAACCTAAAGGGGCTTATAATAGAGCTCCCGTTTTCAATGGTGAAAATTATAGTTATTGGAAAGACTGTATGCGGGTGCACATAAATTCCATAGATAGAAAAATATGGAATGTTATTCTCAATGGTCCAATTCAAATAACCATGACCAATGAGAACAACGAAGTGGTGCCTAAGCCCGAAGCACAATGGACCGATGATGATGAAAAGAAATACAATTATGATTGGAAAGCCAAAAATATCCTAATCTCCTCATTAGGTGTAGATGAATACTATCGTGTATCCCATTGTCCTACTGCTAAGGCTATGTGGGATTCACTACAAATTGCCCATGAGGGGATAAATGATGTTAAATTGGCTAGAATCAATACACTAACACAAGAGTTTGATCTCTTTTTCATGGAGCAAGGGGAAACCATTGCTGACATGCAAAAGAGATTCACTCATCTCATCAATCGATTACATTCACTTGGTAGGCCTATTTCCAATGATATTGCTACTAATAAGATCTTAAGATGTCTTAACAGGGAATGGCAGCCGAAAGTGACCGCCATCAAAGAGGCAAATGATCTTACCACATTGGACTTGACAACATTGTTTGGTAAACTACAAGAGCACGAACAAGTTCTCTTAAGCTTGGAACAACACGAAAAGAAAGATAAGAAGGACAAAGCAAAGGTGAGTGAAAAGAAATCAATAGCTCTAAAGACTTCCTCCTCAAAGTCTCAAGCAAAAGAGCAAAGTGATTATTCATCAAGCGACGAAGAAGAAGAGGACAAGAGTGAAGATATGGGGTTGTTTGTTAAACGCTACAACCGTTACGTGAGAAAGAACGGCATCCAACATTCCGAGAAGAACTTGGTAAACTTCCGGAAGCAATCTAGGTACTCTAAAAATGATGACTCAAAAGGAAAAACAACTAGAGGGTCGTGCTATAAGTGTGGAAAGCCGGGTCACTACAAACCGGACTGTCCGATGAACAAGAAGACAAAAGAAAAAGATTCATACAAATCACACAAGAAACCATCAAAGCCAAGGAGAGCATACATAGCTTGGGAAAGCGATAGCGACTCCTCCTATGATGAAAGTTCTAGTGATGAAGATGAAAATGCAAATCTATGTCTCTCTGCTCATCAAAAGAACAAAAAGAAACAGGTACGACATGCTAAATATGAAAAATCCTCTAGTATGTCTCATCATGAATTGCAAACTGCTTTTGATACTTTACACTATGAAGCGAAAGAGGCCTTTAAAAGGCTTGCCTCAAATAAGAATTTTTTTTCTCATTTGGAACATAAAATTCAAGAATCCGAACGGAAACTTGAGGCACTTAAAGCTTCTATAGTGGAAAGCACAAAAACAAGTTATGAGGACCTTAGAAGTAAAATGATGAACTTTGGGTGTGATACTTGTTACATTTGGCAAGGTGAAGTAAGAAACCTAAAGGCCAAACTTGACAAGTCTCTTGAGCCCAAGATTACTTTTGCTATCGACAAATCAAACTTTCGAAAAAGTATGGTTAATCCATATCAAAAATATAAATATGTTATAAAGGATGAAGATAGCAAAAGCAATCCAAATGTAAATTTCTCTTGTCTCTATTGTTGCAAGAAAGGCCATTCCATTGCTAAATGTAGATTTAGGAGGTTTTTAGTTCCTAAAGGCATTTATCAATGGATGCCCAAATGCAACCATTTCGTTCCTCACCACTCAGGACCCAATAAGCAATTGGGTACCTTCTCTTGTTAATTATCTTATCACAGGTACAATGCCTCGAGACTACCGAGAGAAGATGGGTTCTCGACAGTGGATGCTCAAGGCACATGTCAGGTGACATATCTCTCTTCATTGACTTTGTGGCTAAGAAGAAGGGATATGTAACTTATGGTGACAACAACCGTGGAGCAATACTTGGTAAAGGTAGTGTAGGTAACCCTTCTTCCACTACTATTTCTGATGTATTGCTTGTCAAAGGTCTTAAACACAATCTACTTAGCATCAGTCAATTATGTGACAAAGGATACAATGTATCGTTTTCAAAAGATTGTTGCAAAATTGTACATAATGATGATAAGAAGATTATGTTTAATGGCCTACGTGTGAACAATGTCTATATGCTTGACTTAAATGAAGTATCGTTAACAAGTGACAAATGCCTTGTAACAATGAGTGAAGATTCATGGTTATGGCATAGGCGTTTAGCACATGTTAACTTTGACTTACTTAACAAAGTAGTCTCAAAAGATCTAGTCCTAGGTCTCCCCAAAATTAAGTTCACCAAGGATCACCTTTGTGATGCTTGTCAAAAGGGGAAGCAAACGAGGATCTCATTTAAATCCAAAAATATCGTTTCAACAACGAGACCTCTCGAGCTTCTCCATATGGATTTATTTGGGCCATCTAGGATTAAAAGTCTAGGAGGAAACTATTACGGTTTCGTAATAGTGGACGACTTTTCTCAATTTTGTTGGACTATTTTCTTAGTAAGTAAGAGCGACACATTCGCCGCCTTTGAACGATTTGCTAAGCTTTCCCAAAATAAACTAAATACAAACATTGTTGCAATTAGAAGCGATCATGGAGGTGAGTTTGAAAATCACTTATTTGAAGAATATTGCGGTAACCATGGTATTGATCATAACTTCTCCGCTCCACGTACTCCTCAACAAAATGGGGTTGTGGAGCGTAAAAATCGAATTTTGGAAGAATTGGGAAGAACAATGATCAATGAAAGTGGCTTACCGAAATATTTTTGGGCTGACGCCATTAGTACGGCTTGTTATGTTCTGAATAGAGTACTCATTCGCCCCATTCTAAACAAAACACCGTATGAACTATTAAAAGGGCGAAAGCCAAATGTTTCTCACTTACATGTCTTTGGTTGCAAATGTTTTGTATTGAACAATGGAAAGGAAAACTTAGGGAAATTCGATTCCAAGGCCGACGAAGGTATCTTCCTCGGATACTCTCAATCTAGCAAAGCATATAGAATATACAACAAACGATTACTTACTGTAGAAGAGTCTGTACATGTCACTTTTGATGAATCCAATCCGAGAAACGTCGGAAAGGGTAGTGTTTTTCATGGTGCAGGTACATCTACCGAAGACATACTCAAAGGTGGCGAGCCGGGGATTGATCAACCCGACATAGTCAAAATTGAGGAGGACAAAGATGTACACCATGAGGAAACCGAGGTAGTTCATCCGCCTTCAAACGATGATCTCCCTCAAGCTTGGAAGTCTTCCAAAGACCATCCAATCGACAACATTCTCGGAGATATCTCAAAGGGTGTAACAACTCGATCTAAGCTAAGTAATTTTTGTTATCACTTCGCTTTCGTTTCGCAGATGGAACCTAAAAACCCTAAAGAAGCCCTACTCGATGAACACTAGTTTTTATCAATGCAGGAGGAACTTAATCAGTTCACCAGAAATGAGGTTTGGGACCTTGTCCCTCCTCCGCGAGATCATCGAGTAATCGGCACCCGATGGGTGTTTAGGAACAAACTGGACGAAAACGGGGTAATAACCCGTAATAAGGCGTGTTTAGTCGCGCAAGGGTATAACCAAGAGGAAGGCATCGACTATGAGGAAACTTATGCGCCGGTTGCCCGACTCGAGGCTATACGCCTTCTCCTAGCTTTCGCTTGTGCGAAAGACTTTAAGCTATTCCAAATGGATGTCAAGAGTGCGTTCCTTAACGGTCACATAAATGAAGAGGTTTATGTCGCACAACCTCCGGGTTTCGAATCCCATGAGTATCCTGATCATGTTTATAAACTAAAAAGAGCTTTGTATGGCCTCAAACAAGCTCCTAGAGCTTGGTATGAGAGACTAAGCAAATTCTTACTCGATCGAAAATACTCAAGAGGAAAGGTTGACACAACCCTCTTCATTAAACGTCAAGGAAAGCACTTGATATTAGTGCAAATTTATGTATATGATATCATATTTGGATCTACTAATATGAATCTTGTGAGAGAGTTTTCTGACCTTATGCAGGGCGAATTCGAGATGAGTATGATGGGGGAGCTCACATACTTTCTCGGTCTGCAAATTAAACAGCTCAAAGAAGGAACTTTCGTGAGCCAGACAAAGTACTGTTTGGACCTTATCAAGAGATTTGACATGGCAAAAGCTAATGCCATAGACACCCCCATGCCTACTGGTACAAACTTGAACAAAGATGAAGACGGTAAGGAAGTAGATGTAAAACGGTATAGAGGTATGATTGGTTCACTCCTTTATCTTACTGCTTCTCGTCCCGATATTATGTTTAGCGTATGCATGTGCGCAAGATATCAATCATGTCCCAAGGAATCCCATTTAAAAGCCGTCAAACGAATACTTCGATACCTATCCGGTACTCCGAAGTATGGACTATGGTATTCCAAAGGTAATGATTGTTCATTGGTAGGTTTCTCCGATTCCGACTTTGCCGGTTGCAAATCGGATAGGAAGAGCACCAGTGGCACTTGTCACTTATTTTCAAACTCTTTGGTTAGTTGGCATAGCAAGAAACAGGTTTCAGTTGCTCTGTCAACCGCCGAAGTGGAATACGTTGCGGTCGGTAGTTGTTGTGCCCAAATCCTATGGATTAAGCAACAACTATTGGATTTCAACCTCAAACTTGAACGTATTCCCATTTTTTGTGACAATACAAGTGCCATTAACCTGACCAAGAATCCTGTGCTACATTCTCGCACCAAACATATCGAAATTCGACACCACTTTCTTCGGGATCATGTAGAGAAAGGTGACATTGTATTTGAACATGTTAATACTGAAAATCAACTAGCGGACATTTTCACAAAGCCGCTAGCCACTGAACCTTTCTTTCATATCCGCCGAGAACTTGGCATTCTCGATATTTCGGAACGGGCACTATAATCTGCTGCTTTTACCTTATTCCATATAAGACTTTAATCTTGTACTTCTAACAAATCTATGTTGTTGTAAGCACAAGTTTACCGTTCACCAAGTCACTCCGGCATCGAGGTGATATTGTTCCTCTCTTTCTCTCTCTGCAAAGTCTCATGATTAAAATAGTTATACCTCATAATGATGTTGTTTATATATATATGATATCTCTCTTTGGATGTTTATTGCTGTATGAATTGTTAATTATGCATCAAACCTATCATCGCATGTGCTAAATAGTGAAGAATTGAAATTTGGACTATATGAGTCGACCGCAGCAGGGCTATGGTCGACGCACGCTTAAATAATTTCTGCATTTTCTCAAAAATCAAACAGTATGCGTCGACGCATACAGGGCTATGGTCGACGCATCGCTCGAAAATTTCGTTTTTCTGCAGAAAAATTTAAATCGTTTTTCATGCATTCCCATTCAAAAATCATCATTAAGTGTGCATTTACATTCCATCACCTTTCAAACTACCCACCACTTTGTAACTTGCATCTACCTAGTGGCTATTGTTCCTTGATCTTCCATCTTCCCAAAACCCTAACCTTTCCTCTATAAATAGGGAGAAACCTCTCTTTAGCAGAATCACTCTCAAAACCCTTCATAAACCTTCACTCTATACCCAAACACTTAGTTTCAAACCTGCTCAAATGGCTTCCGCATCATGCAGACCTTCCGGCAAGAGATCCCGAGAATCATCCGCCGCATCTCTCCCCATATCTGCTGTATCACTCGTTCCACCCGCTCGCGTCGAAGCCTTCAACAGAGATATCGGCAAAAGAGGAGTTGTGCAACAACATGCGTTCTACAAACTTACCGCTGAACGCATGCACCTCCCTGATATCATGGCTCTGCTGCAGCATCAAGGCTTTATCAACTTCTTGGAATGCAATACTAAATACAGTGAAGACCTTGTTCGAGTGTTCTACGCCGGCCTTCATGACAACTTTCGCGGGCACAAGTTTCACTCCAGAATTGGCCCGACAAAGGTACCGCTTAAATCAAATATATGGAACCAATATTTTGATATGTCTGTGGATGATGCTGAAAACCCTCTACCTGAGGTAACTGACTCTCACCACATAGATGGCTACGAGTTTAAGAGTGCATTGAATGACATGCTGAGACGACCCTATCCTGATCAGTTTGTGAACAGTGACGCGTTCCCACGAACTGTCACTGCCGGCAAGCTGAAAGTCGGAGAAAGGATTCTTCAGTGGATTGTCTCACGAATCCTGCGACCAAAGAAGGGCGGTCTCTCCAGAGTCGAACAGGCCGAGGTTCATCTGATTTACATTCTGAAAAATAAGAAGAAAATCAACTGGCCGTACTACATTGCCAGTAGAATGTTTAGTCTACGTGATTCCGGACGAGGAACGGCTCTTGCCTACGGATCCTTCATTCAAGAGGTCCTGACTGCAGCCAATGTTAATCATCCGTCTTTCCCGTACACTTCCATCTCATCTGACAAAGAGTTCAGCACAAAAACTATGTCTATGATGGGATATCTTTGGTGCAATGAGCGGAGAATGTATAAGTTTATTCGAAGAGGAAATGTTCCTGCAGATGATGATAGTGATGAAAGCGAAGAACAAGAAGATGAAGAGGAAAATGAAGAAGAAGAAGCCAGGCACGCTTTTGATCACAATGGTGGAGATGATAGTCCTCCACCCATTGACACTCACGACTACTCGGACTCCGCTTGGGCTCAGCAGTCGCATTCAACTGAAGAAGATGTTCCACGCTGGGGTGGCTGAGGTGAATGGCAACATACGGGCTGGTCAACTCAACGTCAATTCTACCAGCCGTATCACCAAGATGATGAAGAATCTCCTCCGTCCCCTCCACAGCAAGCAGAATCTTCAGAACTGTTGGATATGATGCGCAATATGCAGATCGCTCAATAGTCCTTCATGCAAGCTCAAGATGAGCGCTATGCTCATATTAACGAGCAACTTCAAGCCCAAAATGAGCGTCTCGATACCTTCTCTACAAGCATGAATGACCAGTTTGCAGCCTTTTCGGCGTCATTTGAACTTCAGGAAAGGTCGATCGACGAGAGTCTCAAGCATATGAACGGTGTCACCGAATACCTATCATCTCTGGCTGACCCTTACAAAAACCCGGGCATTTGTTATCATCCAGGACACCGCATCTAGGACATAGACATTCACATGCACTTTGTAGTTTGATTGTTAGTTTGAATGTATTTCTCTATTTTACTTGTTCTTAATAAATGACTATTGCTCAGAAATGACATTGGTGTGATATTATTATCTGTTTATGTTATTTCCTGTGAAATTTCCTTGTTATCTTGAATAATCACTCTGTCTCTCTTTTTGATGTTGTCAAAGGGGGAGAAAAGTGCACAAAGCAGGCAGCCAAAAATGCCCACAACTAACAGTCGCTTTCTGCAGATAGCCTTAGATTACAAAAGAAAGGGGGAGTGTGCAAAATGTGTCAATACCGCATGCTGTTTGTCACGTTGATTTATACAGGTTATCATCATCAAAAAGGGGGAGTATGTAAAGACAAAGAGTCAGACAACATACGATCGCAAGTTTCGATGATGACAAAAGACCATCATGCACGTCTACAAACAAATGCAACACATTACCCATCATATCCTTTTCTACGCTTGTCTAAACCTATTATAATGTTTAAAAACATATGTGGACAAAGTGTGATCATGACGAAATGCATGAAAATCACAAAACACAGATTTATGCAGATTTGAAGGCCTTGAGTCGACCATAAGGGTCAGCTCAAAGCTCACGGGTCAGCGCAAAACTCAGCCAAACTGGAGACTGGTCAGCGCATGCGTCTTTGAGTCGACCATAAGGGTCGGCGCATAACTCACGGGTTAGCGCATAAAACCCTTGAGTCGACCAGAGGTCGGCGCATGGCATAATGATGCTATCCATGGGTCAGCGCATGAAACCTTGGGTCGACCATAGGGGTCGGCGCATTTCCCACGGCTCAGCGCACGCCGACCTATGGTCGACCGCTCGTGCGTAAACTCAGTTTTCTGAGTACTTTCCACTGTTTGAAAAGCTGTTATTTTTGGTTGGTTTGCCAGTTACTATATATAGAAGTCAAAACACTTTTATTAACCAACATTTGTCAATTTGTATTCAAGTGTTCAAGGAAACAAGAAAGAGTGAAAAAGGTGTCCAAGATTCATCATCTTCATCTTCAACATTTCACAATACATCAACTGCACACAATTACTTTTGATGTGGTTCGTGATCGATTAAAGGTGATAAGGTTCGAAGCTGCGATTGGAGAATCCGGTTCGAGTTGAAGGTTGTGACAGGTTCTTTCTTGAATAAAACCGTTAGGGTTTTGTCCTCCAATACCGGTTTGAGTTTGGGGGTTTTTGGACGAATCGCTTCATCAATATTCAGCCGAGCGAAGGTGATTGAGAAGAGGAAGTCTTCATCAGTCTAGTAGCGGATTCGGTGATATTGAAGGGAAGGATTCGGGTTCGATTCGTTGTGTTTGAGATCAGCCGGGCCGAGGGTTTGAAGAACGGAAGATTCTTCAACAAAGGGGCTGGAATTGGAGGTCTAGCAACAACGATCGAAGGTCTTGATTCATCTTGAATCAAGGAGCAAGAATAGGAAGCATCATTCAACACATTCGAAGTTCTGTTGTTTACTTGCTTTGCAATCCTTGTATAAACGATTAAACTTCACAGGTGATATCTAATTAATCATCTCAATTCTATTTTTAGAATTGAGGGCAGACGTACCCCGAAGCGAGTACGGCGGGGGAACTGCCTCATCAAATCTCTGTCGTCTTTAATTTTCTGCATAAGTGTTTTTCAGCTTAAAAATTAAGTGATCTTAGTTTAAGCAATTTTACCAAACATTGATATAAGTTGAGTAAGAGATTAAAACTGCTGTTTGAATACAAAGTACAATAGTATATTGTACTAGATAAATTTGAATTACTTACTCAACTCAAATATCTCTTGGAGTGTATGCACACCAAGTGTTTGTTAATTTGCATAAGCCAAAGTTGTCTTAAGTTTGCATCCAGTTTAATTTGGTATTTTGGATCATTGGAACTAGGCTTGCTAGTTAGTGAAATATATCATTGAGTGTGCTAATAGTGTAGTGATTTGTATTTCACTTTATCTCTAATCCATTAGCTTAACGCATATCCGGTTTTCCAATAACGGTTCGTTTTAGACTAAAATTTTCCTCGGCCGCTTCCGCACTTAAAACAAATTTTCAAAACCAATTTTCTTTTAAATTGGCAGCGCCGACTCAAGTTTTTAATTGGGATTTATTCAACCCCCCCTTCTAGATCCGTGCCATAGTCTAACAAATGCCATTAGAGTATTCTTGATTGGGAATCCTGTTCTGACTTTGTTGGGTGACATGTATTTGTAAAACCCCAATTTTGACCCTAAGATCCCTCATGCTATCTCATCATATGCATTGGTTTTGGGATCACACCTTGGCATCCTCTTTACCCCTCATTCATTGGGTTTGCATTAGGAGAGATCACCAAGCACACTTTTGATTGTATCATACTTTGTTTTTCATTATTTACTAACCAAATACCAAAAATATGTCAATGTATAGTTTGTTACTTTTGTAGGTAGTGTGTGTGTTCACCCATGCTATATCAAGCTCATATCTAGGGTGTGAGACCCTCAATGCAAGGAGTTCAATCAAGAAATGGTTCACATTGACTTTATACATCATATATGGGTCCCTATGATCTTCACATATCATTTTTATCAATAATTCATCAAGAGTTTGAAGATTGTTTGCCTTGGAAACCCTAATTCATCTAAGTATCTTGTGTGACTTCCTCAACAAGGGCCCTACTATGGCTAAGATTCTTTGGGCTGGATATTATTAGACAACAATGGAGGTGGATTGTTACAACTTCATCGAGAGGTGTCACAAGTGCCAAATTTTTGGTGACAAGATCCATGTTCCTCCAACTGCATTGAACATTTTGACTTCTCCTTGGCCTTTCTCTATGTGGGGCATTGACATGATTAGTATGATCGAGCCAAAATCTTCCAACAATCATCGTTTCATTATGGTTACCATTGATTACTTCATGAAGTGGGTTGAAGTTGCTTCATATACGAGAGTCACAAGACAAGTGGTTACGCGATTCATCAAGAAATAGATAATATGTCGCTATGGTGTTCCTAGCAAGATTATTACTGACAATTCCAGTAACCTCAACAACAAGATGATGAGTGATTTGTGTCAAGAGTTTAAGATCGTGCATCACAACTCCTCATCACACCAGCCCAAGATGAATGGTATCGTGGAAACAGCTAATAAGAATATCAAGAGAATCATCCAAAAGATGGTCAGTACCTACAAGGATTGGCATGTGATTCTTCCATTTGATCTACATGGCTACAGAACTTCAGTGTGTACTTCTATTAGGGAAACTCCTTATTCGCTCGTATATGGAATGGAGGTTGTTCTGCCTATTGAAGTCGAAATCCCCTCCCTGAGGGTTATCATGGAAGTGAACCTCTACGAAGCTGAATGGGTACAGTCCAGATATGACCAGTTGAATCTTATTGAAGATAAGCACTTGACGGACGTCTACCATGGCCAACTATACCAACGATGCTTCAAGAGAGCTTTGGATAAGAAAGTTCTTCCTCGCTCATTCCAAGTCGGCGAGCTTGTGCTCAAAAGACTTAATCATATACACTCGGATCCTTGATGAAAGTGGACTCCTAACTATGAAGGACCCTTTGTTGTAAAAAAAGGCCTTCTCATGAGGGGCTCTCGTTCTCACCATAATGGATGGAGATAACTTATCGATGTCGGTAAACTCATATATAGTCAAAAATTATTGTGCCTATAAAAAAATCAATACAAAGGCCTCCAGATTGGTACTCGTCATAACCAATCTAGGAAAAAATGGCTATCCCGATGGACCCCAAAAAAGAAATGTCCATGCAAAAGTTAGGGATTGAACAAAAAATATATATGAGCCCGCTAAGTTGAAAACCCGAAAGGGTGACCTAGGCAAAAATGGCATCCTGGTGGACAAAAGAATAAAAAATTTCAAGCAAAAGTTAGGGATAAAGACATTTGACTATATCTTGACGTTGTCTTTTGAGTAGCTTCTCACTCTCAGCTTGACCTCAGGCAGCACCAAATCAGTCCAATCACTGTCAGCAAAAGCAAAGTATTGGAGCTTAGTGCTACAACGAATGACAACCAATATTGTGATCAGTGGAAAGTCAAACAAATTTCCCATTGCCATTTAATTTGTTTTTCAATTTTTGCAAATTCCTCTTTAAGGATTTTTGCATCCTTGTACACACTCTACATGTACAAATTTTCCACGATCAATAAAAATCAGTCGTTATTCAGTAAATTTCTCATCCTTTTTATTTTCCCGCATTTTGTTTGCAAAATAACTGTCAATCTTAATTGCATAATATCATAAAACTTTGAGAATCATAAAAAGCTAAATCAAAAGGAAAAACTCTATGCATTTCTTTGATTGTTGAAAATGCCCAGTGGATTATCATTAGTATAGAATAAGCATTTGTCGTATGCTTGTACCTTAACCACTACTCAGACAGGTCATGCACTATTTTTCCCCAAGCGGGGTCAGATGGAAGTCCTCAGTCAGCAGGATTTTCCCAGCATAGGTGTTAACTTGGAAGTTCTTCCTTTCATTTCTCCAATATGGATACCGATGAGTCAAAGTCTATCTGTCATCCAACCAACCTTACCTTGTTGTCCAATCTTACATTACATACGCATCATAAATAAACAATCATACATTGCATCATGCACATACGCATACCAAGCATTCATTTTTGTACTTGATCTATCTCCCCGGCGGAATATTTCAGTCTATCCCCAGTAGATCAAACCAACCATATTATCTGTTTGCTTTTACAAATTCCTTTCCTCGGGAAAATTGTTTGGTTACTTATTTATTTACTCCTCTTTTACCATGAACACCCGAAAAGCTAACGCAATTCTCACCTTCAGGTTAAAGATGATTAAATAGGGGCCAAAATTTACCCTCCCTTTTTCCTTTTTTGCATACCTCATTTGCATACATCAAATCATATCATGCACGACCATTGCATTTGGTTATGGAGTCACAAGCATGGCCACACTATGGTTTATATCTCAACATTAGGGTTTCATCTTATTTTGCTTGTCCATTAACCCTAACTTTACGGAGAGTTGGTACTTGTTTATCCTTGTCATTCATTTAGGTGATCGTGCTTCAAATTAAGGCAAGACAAAGGTCTTTTGGCCAAGGGAATGCAAGGTTGTTCATATTGGTTTGAAGGTGGTTCATGTGTTTATTTCCATGCTACATCACTCAATCTTCAAGCTATTCTAAAGATTACTCAAGCCTTAATCAGGTTTTCATTAAGGTATGCTTATTCTATCATCATCGTGTCTATAAATGCAAGAAAATTTCAAGTTTGCATGAAGGGGTACAAGCTGGTTTGACCTAATTTGCAAGTATGCCATGCCTTTGGTCGAAACTCCATAACTTCTTCAATTTTAATCCAAATGCCAAGCTTCTTTGAGCCAAATGTTAATTTTGGGGATCCTCTACAACTTTTATTCAAGGTTCAGGCATCAATTCATTCATTAAGGACCTAATTTGTGCAAAGAAACAAGTTGCCAAAATGAGCCAAAACTTTGCCATGACCCCTACTTTCCACCTTTTCCATTTCAGCTCAAACACTCTTTTGATCCTATTCTTTTTTAATTTTTTTAAGATTATGTCAAAGTTCATTTGTCCCATGTTTAGCATAAAATTCACTAGGGAACCAAAATTTATGGTGTCATGAACATGTGACCTAAAAATGACCAAGTGTACTGCGAAGTGATTGACCGATTGCCTAGCCCACAAAACTAGGTCACGACCTTAACTTCACAAGCATACAACTTTATCCTCAAAACTCCCTTTTACTTGATTATTTTTGCATCTTATTCTACTTCATGAAGTGATCATTTGGCTCAAGGAAAATTGGAAAATGCACGAGTGGATTGGATTTGGCCTAAGCATGAACATGGTAACCTAAACTCTGTTTTCCACCGTGACCTATAATGTTGAATCATGCACAAATCAACTTGGGGCCACTTCTTACATGTTAAAACTCATTTCTCATGATTAAACGCATTCGGTGACAACTTAAAGCGACTTGCAAAGCTCCAAAATCACGAGTTTGGCACCAAAATTTCACACGATTGGGATCTAAAGTTTTCTAAGTAGATTCACACGAATTCAACTCTATTTCACACGTATTTGAATCCAAACACTTTCCCTATAAATAGTATAAGCTTTGGCCTTCATTTGAAAGCAAAGAAAACCTTACCACCATTGAAGCTCGATACCTAAAATAACCAGTCAAACTCTTTTTCGATTTAAGCTCTCTCACTTCCATTTCTTTGCCCAGAATCCTTCATCGGCATCCTCTAAAGTTGTCTGAAGCATTACCTTGGTTTGAATCCTCCTGCAACCTAGATTTAAGGTCCGCCATTGTTGACTTCTGAAGCTTCATTCGAACAGGTAGATACGAGTTATAACCTTGAGCAAACAAGTTACCATACTCTTCGCCTTGTTCCACTGATCGAAATCCCTTTCCTACTTGGTATTTATTTTCAGTATTCACCATTTAATTTTACTTTAAAGAACTAGGGTTCTTCAAGTTCTTGAGCAAATTCTCCCTGCTCAATGCAAATTAATTGCTCTGGTGTAGGGAGACATGAACGATGGGGTGTTTAACAACTGAATCCATGCTTGATTTAAGTTAAAAACACGAGTTCATGAAGTTTCCAAATCAAAGTTTTTGAGGTTGAAGATGAAGCTTTTCACGCGCAGCGGAGCCAATATCAAATCCTTCCTCCAATCAGAGCGCTCCACTTAGCTATCTATTGCATTCAAATTGTTTTTAATTTCTTTTTTATTTCATTTTATTTTCTTTTCTTCTAAAATAAATTTAAAATAGCTCATTTTTTATTTTTTAGTCCAACTTTTTTCCATAATTCCATAAAAATATTTTCTACCTCATACAATTTTTTTCATTTTTTAAAAATCATTTTTGCATTTATTTCACATTTTTTTCTTATTTTCCATCATTTTATTTTTGCACTTTTATTTTATTCATTTTTAAGTATTTTGTATCCCAACTTTTGAAGTCAATTCACTCTTAATTTTGTTGACTTCATCCATTTTTCTTAGAGATTTATTTGATGCTTTGATCCCTTTTTTACATTTTTCTCTTTTATTTTCTTTTATTTACCAATATTGAATCATTATTAATTGATTTTTATTTTCTTTTGATGATCATTTGATGTTTTGAATTGAGTTTGATTGCTTGGTTGATGAATTGTTCCTCATCTCAAATCATTGATAGATGGATTTGAGGTGGATCAATCTTCTTTAGTCCAAAACCGTTGATAGATGATTGTGAATCATCTTCAATACTTTGCATCAATGATAGGTTAACCCTCGGTGTGCCATATTTTGAGTCCTTTGAATTGTGGATAGAATGATCCCTATGTGATTGACTTAGTTCTCCTTTTCACTATTTCTATACTCAGCTCCTCTCTCTTTTTAATCATTGTGTTACATGTTGTAGGAGATTAACTTTGTGTTAACTCTCTAACTTGTCTGACACATACATTGTTAATGACCAGCCTCAGATATGTATGGCTTCTATATAAGCCTACTTATGATTCCTTAACATAGCCCTAAATTATCCCGATATGATTAATTAACCACTAACTCCTAACATTACTTTATACCTTTTACATTATTTCCATTTATTTCTAGTTATTTAATTCAAGTCATTTAATTTATGGCATTTACTTAATGCACTTTAATCTTATGCTTCATTAATCATCATATCATTCCATACTATATTCATCTTGCCTTATACATCTGTAGCTCTTACCTTATTTAATTTGCTTGCTTGTTAATCTTAATGAATCAAAACATGATAAAGTAACTTCGACTTTGAGTTACGATTTAGGCCACTGGCTTGACTTGGAGTGATATTGAACCACTGAAACCTTGGACCATGTGGACACTCTGATTTACCTTTAGTCCTATGAAACTTTTGAGCTTGTATTTTAATTCGTCTGCTTTACGCCTCTTGCTTATTGCATTCGTTTTATTAGGTTTAGCACACATATACACACACATGACTTTTTCTTGGGCTACCTAACAATGAGACATATGACATTACACTTTGCACCCACATGGATTTCTCTTGAGCTACCTAACAATGATACCTTAGGCTAGATTTGTTATGATCATGCATCTTTGTTTGTTCATCCATCCTTCCCTTTGATTTGGCTTGATCAAATTCACATTTGATTTACTAAATCCCTTAATCTATTACATTTCCCCTTTTTCTTTGTCAAGTAACCATAAGTCCCTTGGTCACTTGATGAGACTTATCTTTGTTAATTTAGAGCTTCATCGTCCCCAACAAGTTCAAAACCCTCAGTGGACTCCATATTTCCTTAGTAGTCAATCATTTGACTCATCCTCACAAGCATCTTTGGGAACCTGGTTCAACAATTTGTCAGTCATTGACTAGGCTTGCATGCCATGAGCCTTAAGTAATAGAGAATGATGAGAGGAGATTTTCCCTACACTTGTCTAGAATACCTCTGAGTACGGGACGAATGACCCGGTTGCTCAGAGTCTTTTCCTCTATTCATAGACTTTAGTGCAATTCTAGTCAATTCATTATCAAGTCTACATATAGCCATATAGCTCATTTTATTATCCTTTTGGTTTAAACATAATTGTAATTTACTTTATTTTGAGATACACCTCTTGGTCATTCTTATTTTCTTGGTTTTTACACCACTTTTATCTTTCTGTTATTGGTTATGACACCACAATTCAGGGACACACCTTCATGGTTAACACCCTTCTTAGTTTTGACATCACTTTTATCTTTATGTTCTTGGTTATGACACCACAATTCAGGGACACACCTTCATGGTTAACCTCCTTCTTGGTTTTGACACCATTTTTATCTTTTTGTTCTTGGTTATGAAACCACAATTCAGGGACACACCTTCATGGTTAACCCCTTTCTTGGATTTGACACCACTTTTATCTTTCGATTCTTGGTTATGACACCATAATTCAGGGATACACCTTCATGGTCGTTCCCCTTTCTTTGTTTTGAGACCACTCTATTTTTGAGATACACCTCTTGGTTATTTCCATTTTATTGGTTATGACACCACAATTCAGGGATACACCTTCATGGTTATTCCCCATCTCTTGGTTTTGACACCACTTTAATTTCAACTCTTAGTTATGACACAATTTCTTGGGGACACACCCCCATGGTTAACCCCCTACCTTTTCTTGATTATGACATCATCTTTAGCTCTTTCTCGGTTTAAACACCGACTCTTGGTTATAACACTACTTTTAACCTTTTCCTTCCAGTTTAAACACCACCCTCCAATCATCTTTTTTTTCCAATCTATGTCCTTCGAACTACGAAGCTATGGCTTCCTTATTGCACTATGAGGATACATAGGCACGAGGATGCGAATCCTTGCGAGCACCTTTCTCCACCCTTCTTTCCTATCCTCCTTTGCAGTCCTTGTTCCAAAAACTACGAGGCTCTGACTTTCTCATTTCACCATGAGAATACGTAGGCATGAGGGCCACAATCCTCCTCGAGCACCCTTTTCTAACTCTTTTTCTATTTTGCAGATACATGAAGATTACAACACCCATCTGAGCAAGAGCATTTAAAACGGTTTCCATAGAGTACCATGGATGTGAGGGGTGTTAATACCTTCCCCTTGCATAACGACTTCCCTTACCCGTTTCTCTGTTTCTTTTCCCTCGGGTTTTCTCGATGCTTTCCCTTCTCTCTTTTGGGATAAATAAAGTTCGGTGGATTTTTTTTTGTACTTTTGAGCGTGTGATGCGTTCGGTGGGCATATTTCAGCTAACTTCATAAGGAAATTACAAATTGATGAAATAGCCAAATGATTGCCAATTTAGTGGATGCGATTTCCTGTCTGATCCACTGGCTTTAGAAAGAGCGTCCTGAAGTCTTCACATTTATTCGGGTAAAGGGTTGTTCATCACATTAGGGCCTCCTTAGAAAGTCAAATGCTCGTTGTCAATCAACCCTTGTACCCTAATTTTGAAACCGGTGCAGTCTTCGGTAGGATGCCTTACTGTTCTAGCATGGAATTCACATTGAACGTTTGGATTGAGCCATTTTGGAATTAGAGATATCAAATGCTTGAGTGGTTTGGGATCCACCAATTCCCTTTGGATTAAGTGTGACAACAACTGATTGTATGTCATAGGTATAGGGTCAAAACAAGGACGCCTTCCCTATTAATTACGTTGAGGTCTGGGTCAATTCTGGTGCTGATGTTGATTATTTGGATTCCAAACCTGTTGATAATGTGGTTTAGGCCATTACTGCTGGTACTAAGGACCGAGGAGTAGTGGTTGATGGTAGTGAATAGTCGCTACATATGGATATTGACAATAAGGCATTGGAGATGGAGCTTGCGGAGTTTAGCGAGTTTCCATCATTGCATCAGTTTCATGCTCATCTTCCTTTGGGAATCGCTATAGGATTCATTCTCACTAGTCTGACTACTCGAGGATCCTTGAACTTTTCTGCTTTTGAGGCTTCTCTCGATGCGTTCTCCAATTGCCACAAGGTCAGAGAAGCCTGATGACGCACTGCCTATCATCAAATTGAAGTACGGGCTCCGTAGGGTATCCATGAACATGTTAACTAGTTACTTCTCTAAGAGTGGTGGTTGCACTTGGATTTCCAATTCTTTCCACTATTGTGCATATCCTTTGAATGATTCATTTCTCTTTTGAGATAGGCTTTGTAGTTATCTTCGGTCTGGAGCAATGTCCAAATTGTACTTGTACTTCTTCAAAAAGGAATTAGCTAGGTCCAACCATGACTGAATATGGCTCATTTCTAACTTCATGTACCAACTCAATGATTCCCCACTCAAACTGTCCTGAAAATAGTGAATCCTTAGCTTATCATAGTGAGTATATGGGGGCCCTTTTCAGCAGAACAATACCAAATGGTGCCTTGGGAAGGTATCCCCTTTGCAATTCTTGAAATTGGGAACTTTAAATTTCGGAAGTATAACCAGGTCCGACACCAAACACATGTCATCAAGTCTCAATGCATTAAATACTTCCACAACCCTAAATCATTTCTCCAGATCACATCATTTTTCGACGACTTCAACAACTTGAGGATGCTTCATTTTTTCACTAGGTGGGCACCCTGAAAATTTGGCATGTTCCTTGTAAATTGAGGTCCCCCTTCATCAATATAAACAACGGGGTTCTTTTTCATAGTGAGGATCTCAATTGATACTGGAATATGCATTCATTTGTGACCTAATGTTGGAATTAGATGACTTATTAGAGCCTTTGCATTTGGACCTTGAATCATTGTATTTGACTTATTATTTGACTTGGAGTTTCTTTGGACTTGTAATCTTTTATTGCAAGAATGACATTCATGGCACTACCTTAGGAAGACATGTTCTTAAGCCCATTATCCACTTGTTAGCATAAGTCACTTTACACCTGTAAGACCCTAATTTTGACCCTAAGATCCCTCATGGCATCATAACATTGCATTTGCATTGCCTCAAGGATCTTTAGCATCTTGGTTCCCTTTGCCTTTGGGTGGGACTCCTTGTGATTGGTTTGAGATCACCAAGCATGCTTGAATTATACATCATTGTTTCTCTTACTTTTGTTTACTAACCAAAAGCACAAAAATGTGTCACTAACATCTTTTGTTTGAAGCTTGAGTATCATCCAAGACACTTTGTGGGTTCTATTTAGATGATCACTCAACACAAGGGAATGGCTTGAGATACTTCTAACAAGTTCAAATGGGGTCTATTCGTCAGTCAAAACGTTAATCTTGAAGGAGCAAAAGTTTGTTCATGAGCTGTCATGCTCGCTAGGCGAGCAGAATGGGTCGCCTAACGAGTCCCAAGAAAAGCCACCAGAATCACCTACGCTCAGAGGAATTTCTTGAACGGTCATGCTCGCTAGGCGAAACCCACGTGTTTAAAAATAAATAAAAAAAAAAAAACGAAAAACGAAAAAAAATAAATAATAATAATAATAATAAAAAAATTAAAAAATAAAATAAAATAAAATAAAATATAACAGAAAAATTTTGGACTTGGGTCTCTCTCATTTGAGCCCACATGTCCACAAAAATCAGGTTATAAATTCAGAGTTTTAGTGAAACAAGATTCCATTCTATTCCTATTACCCTGGCAGGGAAAAAGATAGTGAGAGAAGAGCTAACAGAGTTCAGAGCAACCTCCAGAGACTGAAGGGAACTCATCGGCAAAGAACCGATTCCCTCTCATATAAACCCTAAGAGTGCTTTGCAAACCCAACCGTGCCATTCAATTTCATCGGTCTCTCCAATCAGGTTTGCCCTTATTCCCATTACTTTATGCTTTTAATTTGAATGCTCTGAATGTATGAGGTATTATGGGTGAATTTGATACCCTTTTGATGCATGTGTTTGACAAGAGATTTAGGCCTCCTACCCTTGGTTGCTTTTTGTGAGCTTTTTGTGAATTTTAATGGCATCATTCATGTGGTTACATTTTGATTTGGGGGCAACTCTTGATTACCCTATCTTGTTTCTCTAACCTGTTTGTTGAGTTTTGTTTTGTGAGGGCTCACATGACTCTTGCAGAGATGGCTTGCCTGGTGTTCCACTTTACTTGTGGGATACCACCTGGAGGTTTATTCCGAGTACCTGTACTGACTCACTTTCTTTGATGGTGCTAGCTTGAGAGATCTCTGGGTTTCTTATTCCTTTATTTGATGTTGCTTCGGATCTTTATCCGTACGGTAGATCTCTCGATCCCTTTACTTTTCCCGCATGTTACCGATTTCTTAGGTTTCGTATAGCCTCTCGTGGCATGTCATTTAAGGTAGTGCGGTTCCTTCATCTAGGTCTGCCTTTTTGCATGAGCATCCCTAAACACCCCAAACTCATTGATTTTTCTTCTCCTAAGAACACGTTATCTCCTTCTACTACAGGCGAGTAAGTCTCCAAAGGTCTAGCATCCGGTAGATTGCGTAGTAACGTCGTTCACCCCAAAACACAACCCTTACCCCATAGGTGGTCGAACTACGTTTCGCTCTGATTCTCATTCCAGATGAGATACGTAGGCATAAGATGCGATGTCTTATCGAGCACACTCCTCTTTAACCCATAGGTAGCCGAGCTACGAAGACTCTGATTCTCAGATTCAGATGAGATACGTATGCAGTGGATGCGACGTCCGTGCGAGTCACTTTCTTTTGACCCTTCTTTTAGTAAGTAGTACATTAGATAAACATACACGCTTTTCTCATCCCTTCAATCATGTTTGCACAAATAAATTTTCACAAAAAAAAAACAACAACCTTTGCAACAAATGTGAAAAGGGCTCCCTAGGAGTACCTAGGATGCTTTTGGTGCCTCATACCTTCCCATTGCATAACCAACCCCCTTACCTAGATCTCTGACATTTTTACTAGTTTTTGATTCGATAAAACTTTTAGGTTTTTGTTCGCTTTCTAACCATTCCTTTGGATAAATAGAAGTGCGGTGGCGACTCGACTTGTATGATTTACCTTGGATTTAGTCAATATCTCTAATGGTAACGAATACCCCGCTACAACACCCAAAAAGCATTCTCTTGAGCTACCTACAATGAGACCCGTTATTTCTCGCATTATTCCCCTTGTAATTTTCCATGTATCCCTCCCATTTTGGTTGTAATTTTCCTTTCCTCTATTTTTCTTTTGAACTCTTAGGAATTAGATCGACTCCACCATTTCAAAATAATAAGCAATAAACCATTGATCCAACGTGAAGCGAAACTTTTCTCAATCGAATTCAAAACACAATAAAAAATACGAATAGAATTGTGAGCCAAAATCCTTAAGTGGTGAAGAATGAGTAAGAATGGAGCTTTCCTACCCTTACTCTGAATATTTTGGACCCAAGACGCTTGGCTTGTTTGTCTCAAATATTCACCCCTGCCCATAGTCTTTAGTGAAATTCTAATAAAAATAATTTCTTTTCAAAACCATAAAACAAACATCAACTCATCAAACTTATTTTGTTGCACCTTAGGGCATCACTCCGAAAAACCTTTTCAAGGTAAAAACAACCAACAAAAAATTATTTTCTACTCCGAACTACGAAGCTCTGATTCTTCATTTCATGATGAATGATACGTAGGCACAAGGGCCATAATCTTTGGCGAGCAAAATAATAAAAAACCCAATCATTTTCTCATTTATTTCCCGATAGTAAGTAAGAATTAAGATAGATAAACACCTTTTTTACATAGACAACTTAGATGGCTCCCATCGAGTATGATATATGTGACGGGTGTTAATACATTCCCCTTGCATAACCGACTTCCGAACCCTAACTTGGTTGTGAGACCAATAAATCTTTTTCTTTTTCTTGAGAGGGTTTTATCGATTATTTTCCCTTTCCTCTCTTCTTAGGAATAAATAAAATACGGCGGCGACATGTGTCATCGAGTCAATTTTTACGTAGCGACAAAAACCAATTAGTTAGTTTTGCATTAACTGTTAGCTTAAAAATGTCTGCATTTCCTAAAAGTTTGAAAGAAAAAGAAAAGGACTAAAAGGTAAATTTTTTATTAGGGTGTCTGACGAGACGTTGAATCTCGTTCCCATGTATCTCTAGGCGCGATGGAGAACTCAAGGCTACATAATTTTGGGTAGAATATGTTTATTTGTTGCTCTATTTTAGTGAAAGTTATTTTGTCACAATCAAACGAAAAGCATTGCTTATTACCCCAAACAATGTTGAAAGGGGACATTTTCAATCCCATAAGAATAGATAGACATATCATATTCGCGAGAAAATGTCACTAGCTTACTCATACATATAAGGACGAACTCAAGACGAAACATCTATAGTTTATGAAAAGGGTTTGAGTTTTAAAGCCAAAAGGAAAAATGTTTGAATGTGTTGGATTGTTTTTTAGGTGGACGACAAGCATTCAAACGGGAAAGTTATTACAACTTGTATCCAAATACTTGAGGATTAAGATTGAATATTACGTCCAACTAATCCTTTTTAATCCATTTTATTGCGAATAAGTTTGAAATATTTAAAAATACTTTTACGAAGAAGACAAATACTCGAGCAGGCAAGCTATTACAACTTGTGCCTAAGTATTTGAAACTAGGATTGGATATTACGTCCAACTAGTCCTTTTTAATCCATTTTATTATGAAAAAGAAATGAGGTGCGCTAGATTAAATTTAAGAGGAAGACAAATACTTAAGCGGGCAAGCTATTACAACTTGTGCCTAAGTATTCGAAACTAGGATTGGATATTACGTCCAACTAGTCCTTTTTAATCCATTATAATGAAAACGTTTAAAGTATTTAAGTTAAGTGATTTTGGTTTTGGTTTGAAAGAGACACTTGATGTTGATCAAGGGTTTTAATTCACATTGAAAAATGAATTATGAAAATGGTTTGATTCGGTTTTGAAATGGTTGAAGATTGATTGAAAGGTGATAATCGTAAAATAAAAGAAAGGTACAAATCGTAACACAAGTTCACGAATTGCATCGCGAGGGTGCAAATTCTAACATGATGACGCAAACTCTAACACGATGGCGTAACGTACGCCACAAACCATTAGAAACATAATATCACACATAGGCATGAAATAAAAATGATAAGATAAACGATGTGCTTACAATATAATCATAACAAGCATGCGTTCATCATAATCGAATCGAAAAGTAATCAAACACATAGCATGCATGTGTCAAATTATCATAACGCGAGAACGCGAATTGAGTTCGTGTAACATGAAGACGTGTGAGGCAAATATACTAATGCTTATTTAAATTTAACATATTTGAACCATTGTATGTTACCACAAATTAAATAACAAGTTGCTAAATCAAAGTGCGGTTATCACAAAAATATGAAAATGCAATGGATATTATTGTAACGAAGCAAAGTCATGTGACAAAATGTAAAGTAGCAAAAGGAAATGTGAATTAAAGACATGCCTTACTACCAAAAACTTATACAAATCTGAATCAAACACGACAACAACAGAATTGAAACGTCGCACATAAACAATAGAAAACCAACTAGCAAACTGCTAATGTAAGATGTGATTGTCGCAATCAAAAATAAATACGCATAACTCAATGTTGACAAATGAAACTAAACTGAATATGTGTGATATGCCCGAATCCGACTTTGGCGCAATAATAAACAACAAAACAATGGCTCATATACCATATATTTACATCAATATGTCGAACTAAAGTCCAGAAGCATCACGACATATAAATCTTGTCGAACCTATGGATCGATCCAGATCAATTTCAACGTAATAAAAAAATAAAACAATAATACACAAAGTCCAAATTATTAATAATATTTCATCAATATTATAGACAAGTCTAACATAACCAGTGCAAGCGATAAACATAAAATTAAAATACAATGAAATAGAAGATTCAAACAGCACGAAAACACCACAAAGAAAAGAAATTCAAAAATGAAAATTACCCAACGCAGTGTTGAATGTTACATGTTGATGTTGTTGATGCCAAATGTGATAGCTCGTGATGGTCGGAGGGAGTTTTGGCACAATGATGTTGTTGTTGTTGCAAATAAAGGGAGTGTGTTGAGGGAGTTTGAGTGGAAGTCAGTATTTTTGACGGTGTCTCCTGTGGTTGTTTGATGTTAGTCAGAGGTGTTATGTGAAGAAGAAATATGAACAATGTTGATCAGAGATGGTGGTTGTTGTATGCTCACGATGGCAGAAATGAAAGATGGGGGAGTTTCAATTTGTTTGAAGGTGGAGGGGTCGCGTTTTGGTGTGTTGCATTGAATGAGTAGAATGTTGAAGGGAAGGGAGTTATGTTGGTTGTTGGAGTAGGCAGTGGAGGTTGTCGTGTGTGACAATGGAAAACACGGCTGTGAAGTGAGAATGGTTATGAATTTTCAACAATGTGAATGAAAGGGACTAACAAGTGGAATGAGGGAGAGAGTATGGAAGCGAGCTTGTATTATGTAAAAGAAAACGCATGCGGGGTAGTGGTTCTTAAAGAAGAAGATCTATCTTCTTCTACTTTGTTTTTTTATTCTTTTTATTCTTTTTATTTTTTATTTTGAATTGGGATCATAGTGTGGTACGTATGGGGTGACCGGGGTGACTCGTGATACTAATTTCCCTTTCTCTCATTGCCTTCACAAGTTAATATACTAGATTTTTTAGGGTTAACAATCTAATAAATCCCAAAATGCACTTGGATATTTGTTGGGTGATAAAATGAGTTCAAAATTAAATGAAATAAAATTCAATATTTTTTTATAAAAATCAATCTGATTATTTATTTATCTCTATTTATTTTTCTTGATTATTTTGAATTTATAATATAAAATAAAAATGATTAAAATGAATAAAAGTTGAATGCAAAAATGCGCGAAAAAATAAAATGAATGTATTAAAATAATCTTCGTGAAATAAATTTCAGAAAAACAGATAGTCGCATATAAAATCTCACAATTAAAAATATCTGGATAAAAATGCTTAGACTGATCCAAATGCAAACACACACGAATGTGAAAAAATAAAATGAGAGCACTAAATTAAACTACGTGTAACATAGGTCAATAAAACAGACAGTTGTAGGCCCGAACTTTAAACTTTTCGCTCGCTAATTCTACGCACAATTGAAAATCGCTTCAACTGGTGTGTCTGAAAACCAAAATTTTATTCTAGGCGACTTTTTAGGAAGTATGCTAACAGAAATGCATGTTATGATATACAAATGATGCAAATGTCATGATGAATGGATGAATTTATTGATTTAGGGCCAAAATTAGGGTATGAAACAACCATAGTGACACATTAATATTTTAGAAACATGTTACCAGGGTTGACAAATACAACATTGGTGAAACAATTTAAAATTTTTACTATAAAAGTGAACAAGCGAGTCATTCACCATTTTATTAAACCTAATTCATTCCGTTTTCAACCTGCATATTCCATTTTTCAAAAGTTAATATTATATATTGAAAAGCTTAGTTTAAAGATTAAAGTTAAGATTCACTTTATCAAATAAATGATAAGTTTGAATCTTAAAATTGATCTTTAATGCCAAAATTTTCAAGGTATAAGATAAATGGATGAATATATTGCATACAAATTGTGAATGAGATTGTAAGAATTGTGATTTTCTTTAACAACTTAACTCTATGGAAAATAAACTATCTTTGAGTTTGTGAATGTCACTTATTGCTACGTTTATTAAAAATGAATGTGGTGAAATTATTTTAATTTTAATACAATTAAAGAAATTAAGGGACACGCCTTTTTTTGTATAGAAAAAATGAAAAAAAATGTTGGTGATGGGATTCGAAGCTTGTAAGCCTTAACATACCACCACAGTTATTAGTATGGATAGTAGTGAAACGTATTTTAATATAAAAAAACGCAGGTGTCTAAATAAGAGTTATTACTTCAGTTGATTGAATAACCGAGGTAATAACATGTTACAATAGATGTATTTTGTTGTAGTGTGCACATGCAACAACCACACACTTGTAATGAAACCAGAAGACATAAAATGTTAAAATCTAAAATTTAACTATTTACAATTTCAGTGAAAATCAAAGTTTTAATGACAAAATCCCTGACTACGGTGCCAAGAAACTTATTGGTTATTTTGTGTGTGCAAGTATACACAGTCAAAACTAGTAGCAAGTGACAAGAGAAATAGTAATTCCACAAAGATTTTACTAACCCTATTGATTCAAAACATACAAATTGTGAAAAGAACATGAGCAAGAATAATAAATAATTGTTGGTTATCACTTAGTTAAAAACTAGACATCACTGCTTGGAAGCAATTTTTTAACAAAGATGATTGACATGTTGGGAAATGATCCATTTAATGACTTTATCTCATGCATCAATATGATGTGATATGTTGTGATATATATGGCTAGATGTGACCTAGTGGTGTATGCCTACAACGTTAAAAGATCGTCCAAGATTAGTTTAGCATAACATTTTTGTTTTAGAAAAGCCTTTAGTTATTAGGTTAGTATTAAATTAATTAGATGTTGATTAATATTATGATTAATAAAGTCAATTAGATTGTTATTGATTTATAATTCGATTAATAAAATATTTGATCAATTTATGTTACTAATTAGATTTTTCGACTAATTTATAATTAATTTAGTTATATTAGAGTTAATTAGTTAATTAGGTTTTGTTCTATTAGGCATAGTTATTTGAAGTTGTGATATTGTTACTTGGTCAAGGTGGACCGGACCAGGTCAACCCCAATCCATTTGGGGACAAACGATGGACCCAAGTCCATAACCCAGCTGGGTCAAATAACCCAAGTCCGTCATCCCACCGGGTCACACCCATGACCCATATTACTCATCAATTCCCAATTCCCGTTGTTGTTCTCAAAAACCCTAAACATGCGCAGTCTTTGAAATTAAATGAAATTCGATCAGAACTTTACCAAATTAATTCATAGATTCATTATACAATACGATTTACAAGGCAATTTGGACCAGATACAATCAAAACCCAAAAACCTAATTTTTTTCTAAAACCTAATCTAATCAAATTACATCAAAGTTTTCCTAAAATACATTAATTAATTAAATTTCTAATATCTAATTCTAATATAAAAATAACCTAAAGAAATTGTGAATTAAGAAAAAAAGAAATTAAACCCTAAAGATTGTTGCTGCAGATCTGAACCCCCACCAGAGCTCGTGAAAATTGGATACTTAGGGTTTTAAATTGAAACCCTAAGCATCTGAGATTAGCCTTTGCATCCATTAGACCTTGCAAAATAAATAAGAGGTAGAAGAGAGTCAGAAAGGGATACAAATAAAATTTCAAAAACATAAAGGAATAAGAAGAATCAAAATGTTTACCTTTGAGACCGAAGAGTACCTCTTCTTCGTAGGTTGGTTGAATTCCATAATTTATTTACTACTTATCTATGATGTTATGGTTGTTATGTTTGTTTGATGATTGAGGTTAAGGGATTTAGGGTTTACATTTTGTTGTCCGATTTGTGGGTTTTGATGTTTGATTGAGGTCGAAAGGATCAAGATTTTTGGTTTGATGAATGTTTTGGTTGATTCTAGATAAGTTTAGGTTTGATTTTGGTTAGGTTTAGGTTTCGATGAAGGAAGAAGATGAAGATTCATCTTCTTCAAGGTTAGGGTTCTCCGCTTTAGGGTTAGGGTTCATCTGGGTACGTTGTTTAGGGTTAGGGTTCTTGAAGATGGGGTTAAGGTTCCTCATATTATGGTTTAGGTTCTTATGACTAAGGGTTCTAGGAAGGTGTTCATCATCCAGATGAATATCGGTTGAAGATCCCGATTGAACTTCAACCAGAGATCTAGGGATTATGGTGTTTATAGGGTTGGTTGGTGGGTTTAAGGGTGGCCAAATGGGTGGTTCAAAGATATGGAGGGTTAGAGAGAAGGGAGAGCAAAAAAGGTTAGAGAGAGATTGAAAAGTATAGAGAGAAGGAGAGGAGAAAAAAATGAAGTTTCTGAAGGGACTTGCTTTAAATATCCCCTCCGCGTCTATTTCGTTGTGTGCCAAGTGGCACTCGAAGATCATCTAAATCAGTTGACTATCTCAATCAAATGATGTTCCCCAAGACGTGTGCACACCCTAGTCCTAGTTGACTATGCATCCCATCCCTCTGTTTGGCTTACTTTGACTAGTATTCCATATCAAAGGCCAAGATGCAAGATCCTTTAGCCCCTTCTAATCATCATCAAACAGCCCAGAGAGAGTCAACAATTGACTCTCTCTCTCTCTCTCTCTCTCTCTCTCTCTCTCTCTCTCTCTCTCTCTCTTGTAGACCCTCCTCCAACACCCTGGGCTCCAAGCCAATGGGCTTCTCTATCCAGTTACTCTTCACACCCCTTTCATAAGCCCAATTGCTAATCCAACTTAATACACACACCCCTCTTTAATTTATTTAATTTTAATTAATTAAATTATTTTCCTAATTAAAAACTTTATAATTAATATTTTATTGTTAAAATCTAATTAATAATTAGTTGATTTAATTAAAATAATAATTTTCTTAATCAAGGGTTAATTTAATTTAATTTTAAATTGCAAAAAAATAAAAAATATATGCTTTGATAATTAGGGTTTTATTTGTATATCTTTACGATTAATGGTAGGGTTAACTTTGGGGATATTGCCAAGGATAGTTAGAGTTTAATCGAGATCGTAATAATTATTTCTTATCACTTATCTGATTATGTTTAAAATTTCAATAAAAAATCAATTATGCATGTAGCTATATTATTTTGCTTAGTTTCTGAATAAGTTAAGTATAGTATTTTGCCAACTACTCATTAACTTAAAATCAATGTTACACACTCAAAGTTTAAGTCTTCTGTCCTTGTGCATTGAGACATTTTCAAAATCAACCATTTATCCGTCGCGATGCGTTAAGAACTTTCACAAATCTAAAAAATACAAAACAAATAAACATTTTTTAGAAGAACTACGGTGCTCTGATCCTTCACCTAATGTGGAGGTACATATGCATAGAGTCTTGACACTCTAGCGAGTACAATAGTCAAAAACATTTTATGTGTAATCCATTATAAATCAAACTATTTTCTTCTAAATAATAACATTTTCTTAATAAATAAGTAGATGAAAAATATAGGCAAATATTCCCTTAGAAATACACACTAACCCTAGGATTAGAGGAGGATCCTATTGAGTACAATGAAGGTAAGGGGTGCATAACACCTTCTCTTACTTAATCGACTCCTGAACCTAGTCTCTCCCTTTATCCATACATTTTATCATTATATCTATGTTCATTAGGAACGAATAAAGGATGATGGTGACTCTATAATTTTTCCAGCCACGACACTTACTTTTCATGTTCATATATTTCACGAGTTCTATTTATTAGAAGATTCCTCAACACTAATAAATTATTATTTATTCCTATGATGACCTGACAAAGAAATACATACATGACACAAAAACATATCAACAAAATATGTCAATGATACTTAATCATATCACCCAAAAGATTACTTTGTCATTAAATTTCACATTGACCAAACACAAGGAGTTTAGCTGATGGTGGTGAGCAAGTTAAATAGATCATAGAAGGATCATAAGCTAAACATTTTTAGAATAGATAAACAAATAGTAAACCTAAGAGTGCCACTTCAACCCCTTACATCCTTTAGTCATCTAGAGACGTCATCTAGCACACCTTCAATATGACGTTCCTTCATGAATTAGGGGCTTATAGGCATGACACAAATTTGGTTCTTTCTTCATTCCTTGTTACTAACTTTTTCTATCCATCATTTAAATCCCTATTCTCCGTGCTACTATAGATCTATTTATAAACAATATAAAAAAATAAAATAAAGAGCATCTATTATGCTCATTACTAATTAATCCAAAATGAATATAAAACATATTTAAGTAAATCTAATTAAACAAAACTTTAATAAATAATTCAAATATTAAGGGTTTAAATATCTCACAATAAATTAATTATCAATCAGTCTCTCTCTCTGATGCCTATGCAAAGTTATTCCAGTTCGCTTAAACAATTTCTTTAAATCTAGCTTTCATATATATATATATATATATATATATATATATATATATATATATATATATATATATATATATATATATATATATATATATATATATATATATATATATATATATATATATATATATATAAATGATTTATAACATGAAGATTTCTCTCACTTATAAATATACATCGAGACCATACTCAGACTATTTAACACATCGCCTCATGCTCACTATTATTATGCTTGATATGCGAATATTAATGTTGGATGATCCAATAGTTGAAACCTAATAATAAGTGGCCTAATAGATCTTTGATATGTTGAAATATCAAGTTAGAATGTGTCCATTGAGAATTTTTTAAGAACAAAATAATATTGAATAACTATAAAAGATTTTTATTATAAAGAACAAATCTAAATGGATTATATGATTCACATTATTATGAGCGAATTCATCTAGAGGGGATCTAACCTAAGGAACTTGTAACTCATCTTTAAGAGATTCGATTCATGATCAGTACAATAGAAAGAAAGAAGTTAGTGTTACAAACAATTAAGGGTGATTTCATAATGATACTTTACTTTTTTTTCCTTGCTCCAATGCTTCAGAAAATGTCTCTTTGCTCATAAAATTTAAAACCCAGTTGAAACCAAAATTGTGGAACCAAATTTAAATCTCTTTGAACAACAACTCATTTCCAGCCTTAGGTCCCGTTCCGAGTAGCTTTTTATTTTTTTGTTTTAAAATTTTCAAAACCTAAACATATTTTTTTGTTGAGTTTTAAAATTAAAAAAATAAACAATTTCAATTTTGAGTTAATTTTCAAAAAGAAAATTCAATTTCAAATATAAGTTTAGAATAAATATTCATGATAAACATATCTTAATCAAAACAATACATACTATCAGGTTTGCAAATCAATTAAAATATTACAAATATATAATATATTTGTTAAATAGTAATTTAAATAATATTGGTTAAAAATGATGGTTGTCGATAAATGCGTATCAGATTTGTGATCGATGATGATTATAGTGGTGGTTTATGATGATCAGAGTGGTGGTTAAAGTAATAGTTAGTGGTGGTGATTGGTTGTTAGATTGGTGATTGGAAGTGTAACATCCAAAATTTGATTAATTAATTGAATTGAATTATTTAGAATTTTATTTGATTAATTGATATTTTAAAGTATTTGTTGTGTGGTTGTGGGGGTAAGTATCTTTGGAGTAGAGGTATCGAGAAAGGAAGAGTTTGATATAGTTGTTGAGAATTACTTAGAGTTTTAATTAATTATGAGAATAAATAGTATTTTATTTGAATTAATTAAATAAAATAGTAAAATAGGAGTTTTGGGCTATTTGTGAGAATTTGAGAAAATATGTGGTAAGAGTAGGGAAACTAATAATGAATTGGGAAAAAATAGTAATTTTGAGAAAATAGTTAGAAACATTATATATTATAAAAGTTGGGAGAGAAATTAGGTTTTTAGAGAAATCTAACAATATATAAAATAAGAGACAAAGAGGAACCAAGAGCTTTTTGGGAAGCAGAGCTAGGATTAAGAATAGAGACTCATAGAAACTGTTCAATTCACTATCATTGTTGGAAATCTAAGGTAATGGGGGAGAAAGAGTTATCAATTAGGTTTATTATATGATGGGGTAGAGAAGAAAGGTTCTTACTCTCATTAGGGTTTCATGATTTTGTTTTATGAATTGTTGTTGTGTTAGAAATTTGGAAATTGACGATTTATTGGATTTATGCACATGATTTTGTGACTAAAATTATACTTGAATCATCATGATTATACATGTATAAATTTCTACCATTGTTAAATGTAGAAGGTTTTAGAGATACGAGTATTTGGTGAATTGATGGTCAATTGGTGAATTGATGATCAATTGGTGTGTTGATTAATATAATTAGGGATTAATAAGAGTGAGGTTTGATTCTCAAGAAAAGGGTGTTTGAAATAAGTTTTTTGTGTTAAGAAATCTTTGGATAGTTTCATAATAGTAAAAGACCTTCCATGTGCGTGAAAAATTGGTTTTTTTAAGCAAAAACAATAGTTGGAGCCGTCTCATATGTGTTTGGAGTTGACTCCAAACCACCAGAATAGAGTTTTTTAAAAGAAAAACAGAAGTATATATATCGATACATACGTGTTGAGAGTCGACACCAAACTGGCAAAATTCCTGTTTCGTCTTCTCTGTTGCAATGTCTGATGATTTTGGTTGTAACTTTCGTTCCGTAAGTTCAAATGAGATGTTATTCAAAGTGTTAGAAAGCTAATGAGTAGAGCTACCTCATGGCGGTTCTTGGTGAATTAATTGAGTTATAATCATGTGCCTACCGTGGGTATGTTTATACTGACTTGTTTGATCGGTTAGCAAATCATTATGTTTATACGATAATGTGTTGTTGTTTTGGTGAACTAACATGAACGAATGCTTATGAAGTTGCATTTATTGAGTTGATGTTGTTTGTTGTTATTTATTGATGTTGTAACATTGGTTATTTATTGCATATGATAAATGACGTTATGCATAAATGGTGAGATGTGCATGGTAATTCTTTTGGTAAATCTTTTAGTGATAATACATGTTGTGAGAGTCATCCGTCATGGTGTACAGACTTCGGTCCAGTTTTGATGTGCTATGGTCCGGTGGTATGGATCGGGAGCGAGCAGCTAGTTCTAGTGAAGAATTAGTGAAGTGTTACCTATGGTGATGGTAACGAACTTTGGTGTGCTCTGGTCCTATGTTGGGGATCGGGAGAGAGTAGTCAATTCCAGACGGGCGCTGGTGAAGTGTTAACTATGGTGATGGTAAAGATTTGGTGTGCTATGGTCCTATGATGGGGATCAGGAGAAATATGAACCTGAGTGTTCATGAATAGTACCGCATGCATAATAAGTCATTTGTGGAGTACTTTTTCATATATAATTGAATATGTAGTTGATTGTTCATGATGTTGTTGATTGGATGTGAATATATAAATGTTGTCATGATTTGGGTGTGAGAACATGTTGTTGATGGATGTGTAATGAATGTGTGTTGTTGTGTACTCTCTACATTAGCATTCTTTACACTACTTATATTGGTTTGTTGTTTCTCACCTCCTTTGCTTTGATGTTGTCCACCATGGACATCTTGCAGATACTCAGGAGTAGAGTTTGGCGTTGTAAGTGGAAGTTAGCTCTTGGAGTTACTTCGTTTAGTTCATCATTATTTTATAAGTCTTTCTCTGGTCTTGTAACATCGGGGTTGGGAATGTTTGATTTTTTATTCAGTTTGTGTTTTACTAGTCGAGAGCCATATGTTATGCTCTTGACGTTTTGAGGTTATGTTATAATGGAGATTTTTTCCATACTATTTTAATTTAAATATGGTATTTTATTGATACTTGATTATTGTGAAGCATGCTTATTTAATGATTTCCATTGCGATGATACCTTAAGTAAAGATGAGCATGCGATGACAGATGTATTAGAATGTTTTACCTTATTTAGGACAAGTGTTGTTTTATGATAAGTGATATCCTAAACATGTGCATTATGTTGAATGTTTGAATTATTTTATGATTTATCTGTTACGGGGTTTGGGATGTTACAAGAAGTGGATGAAGTGGTGATTGACGGTGGTCAGAGTGGTGTTGGACGATAGTCAGAATGGTTTTGGCGATTGTCATGGTTAGAGTAATGGTTGTAATGGTTAGATTTGAGAGTATATGTGGATAAAGTGGTGATCAAAGGTGATCATAGTGGTAGTCCATTGTGGTTGATGTAATGTTTGGTAAGGGTCAATGAGACTCATAATAGTGGTTGGGATGGTTGTTATAAACTTATAATGATAGTAAGCAATGGTCGACTTAGGGATCATAAATGGATAAATTGATGATCAAAAGTAATCATAGTGGAAACTTAAGTGATGACTAGAAATGGATGGCAGTAGTAAGAATGGTGGTCAATGGCTTAAATTTATAACAAAAATAAAAACTTCAAAATCTATTTTTTGGTTTTAAGTTTTAGTAAAAAACTCATTTGAAATTAAGAAAAAAACCCAACTCAAGTCCATTTTTATCAAACATATTTTAGTTTTGGAATTTATTTTTAAAATAAAAAACTTACAACTACCTCAAAGATACCCTTATAAATTATACAACTATATGTATATATGTATTCTCATAACAAGTTTGAATGACTACGTCGAATCTGCTGAAATCATTTAACTAGTGCAATATGCAGTAACATTTTGTACAACTAGTTAAAGAGTAACATATTCACGCATATAGAAATGGACTTGTTATGAGAATATATTTCACTCGAAACTAAACCACTCCAAGAATTTCACATGGTGAAAACTATACTGAAAATTTATGGTGCAACTTCCATGTTGGTAGAAAGCTCTTCAACAACCGACATAATTTCATAGTACACCTTGCAACAATATCAATAAATGCTCATGTACTAACCACGAACCAATATCTTAAGTAATTCTGATTATATAAACACATCTTTGACTTGAATCTTCCAAAGGTTAAAAATAATTCTTCCATCAATTTTCTCTATCCCAAAGTTCACAGTGGAATCTGTGACTGCATCTAAACACCTTTTTCACAACACCACCATTCTTTTCTGATGTGAAAGATCATACAAAGCTGCAATCACAAAGCATACTAAGAACTTCTATCCTCGAATCAAACAAAAAGCTCTAATACTATTTTTTTTTTGGAAAAAAACAAATAATAGAGAATAAAGAGAAATACAATAACAACACAAGAATATAACATGAAAACTCCAAAATTGGAGAAAGAACCACGACCGTTGTCAGATGACAACCATAAAATATTATTATGTGAAAATTGTTGCAACACATAATTTACCCTCAATTATCCCATGCCCCTAATACTCTCACATTTTCCCAAAGAAAATATTTAACTAGATCTCACAACACTCTAGCACAAGAGCATAAGAGAAAAAAAAAGTTATATACAAACTTAAAGAGTTTTTGACTGGTGCCACTTGTAACGAAGAACTTGAATTCTTTATATATTATTGAACTTCATATTCCTTTACAAAACTAAGGGATGTGAGATTTTTTAAACATGTATATTTTCAACCAACCCCAACAACATATGGTATAATTTTAGGTGATTTTGGAATTATTTGTTGAATGTTCTATATGCAATACTAAAAGTTTGATTTAAGGCTTTTATAACTTACAATGATTACGAGTATTTTTAAAATGATTGCGGTCGACAAATTCTTCATCAATAAATTGGATCTAAGATTAAAGTAAATTTGGATTTGTTGAGGTTAAAAAAATCCCACAATCTCTGAATTACGGGTACTTTTAAAATTGTGATTTACTTGTTCCGGATATGCACTTATGCTAGATATACGCACCGTATTTGTGGTACTTAATTTTATTTATTATTTAATTTCAGGACAAATATATGATTTTCTCAAATATAAATATAATATATTAATGTATTTTAATTTATTTGTTACTGTATTTTAACATTATTAATTCATTTTAAAACTTTTATAGTGATGTTTTACTATAAACCTAATAATTTAGTTCTCCATTCATATATTTTATAAAAAAACTCTTATTTTTTATTAATGTATTCATATTTTGATTTTTGTAAAAATATTATATCTTGTACTGATTCCAATACCCGCATTGGGTAGGTACAATAACAAATTAAATTAATCAAATTTATCTGATTAGAGGTAATCAAGAAAGCTGCATAAGTAAATATATAACCTAACGGAAAGTGGACTAATCCAATCAATCTTGCTTGGACAATTGAAAGAGCCACATGTTTATCTTTTCATCGAATCAAATTTGCCAAAGGTGTGCGTTCATGAGCCCATACTAAAGTTTTAATCAATTCCTGCAAATATTTGAGCCATGAGATTAAGAACATATATCCAATAGCTCAACCAAGATGTCCAAATAAGAACATCCAACCCCTTTATAGATAAACTATTCATATCAAAAGGGTTATATTCATTGATAAGTTGTGAAGAATTTAACCATAGATAATCTCTTAACCATCCCATCAAATATGTTGAAGATTCATTAAATTGTAAAACATTACTCTGCCTTAATATAATGTGCTTCCAATGCCAATAAAAAGTTACACATCCAATAAATTTAACATTAAGAAAAACTATAACCAAAATCAAAAAGCTTGCAATTATACAATCACACATTTATGACAGTTCAATTAGGATTAAATGGTCTCAACATTTTAAAAAATTTTACAGTAATTTTTTTATCATTCCATCAAAATCAAAAGACTAATAATACTTTGATAGTGTGATTGTGTACAAGTGGTGAATGTAGAAAATTCAATCTACTTTTAATATATAAAAGTTAATTACCACCATAATTACTTAATTACCCTAATTACAATCCATAATACAGTTACTTTCATGTTCCTATAAGTAATTTCGTACTAAACTCTATTTATACTACTAAAAAATATTACCGTTATTTTATTGTTGTTGCAATCTTATCATTCCAGAATGAAATCAATATTCTAAAATCAAATTAATTATTATTGTAGTTTTTTTGCCAAATATTATCGTTACTTGATTTTCTTTAAATGACAAAATGAATATTTAATTGTATAATTATATGTTATTAAATTATAACTTTAAAATTAAAAATAACTATTTAATATAGTTGATTAATATTAATTGAGTAATTTAATATTATTGTTAATTTACCTACCAATTAATTATTATTATTGTTATTATTATTATTGATATTTACCCGCCGCCATATATGATAAGAATATTTTTAAAATTTAAATAGTATATTTATTATTTGATTTGATTTGATTTAATTAAGATCCAAACTCTATAAATTAAAATCGGTTACTTATTATGAACAATAATATAGGGTCATTCCAATGTCAATCTATTATTAATTGAATTTTACGTAATTTTGCAATAACACGCTGACATATTGAATCTTATACCGCTGTTATCTTTGCACTAACATATTTTATTCTTTCAACAGAATAATTATAGTAAATACATACATTCTGTATACCGAATTATAATAAAAATGTATTAAAATAAAAAACAATAAAACTGTTTACAGTAAATAAAAATATAGAATAACATCTTAAAATTCTATTCTATTTGATTATTCATTTACTTATTACTAATTTATTTATTATATAAAATATATCAAATAAAATTTTAAATATATGTTGCGTCATTAGCATTTATTTCAACTTTTGATTTATTATTGATTTTTTATTTCAATGAATTTTTCTTTAAATATTTATGATCATGAAGAAATTAGACTATATTTTTATTTACTGTAAACATTTTTATTCCTTTTGATTTTAATACATTTTTATTATAATTCGATATACAGAATGTACGTATTTACTATAATTATTCTGTTGAAAGGATAAAATATGTTAGTGCAAAGATAACAGCGGTATAAGATTCAATTTGCGCTTTTATACCTCAAATTAGTAACAGATTGGAAAATTTCATCCATTACTCTTATGCAATAAATTTGTCTACGTTGATCCAACTATATATATATATATATATATATAAACAAAAAAAAATATTATATTTTAATTTTTTTAAAATAAATTATTGCATTTGCGCGACCCGTGCGAACGCACGGGTCCTTTACTAGTTTCAATCAATAGTCATTATTCGCGGTGCAGTTCAATTCAATTTTAAATAATTAATTAAAAAAAATGATCTATCAAATTCATGTGATTTAATTTAATTTTAAATGATTAATTAAAAAAAATTGATCTATCCCATTCATGTGATTTAATTTGAATTGGATTATAAATCATACTCTTTTATTAATACTAAATTTGAAATAATATATATCATGTATATATTAAAAGTTAATATTATAAAAATAAAATAATAATAAATAAATAAAATTAAATCAAACTAATAAATAATATTTAAAAATAAATATATTTAATAATAAATTAACACTATATATATATATATATATATATATATATATATATATATATATATATATATATATATATATATATATATATATATATATATATATATATATATATATATATATATATATATATATATATTAATTTAAAATACATTATACTCAAGTATTTTTTACAAGATGATAACTAAACACATTCAATAATATTTAATTTTTTTTATAATGTTTAGTTTTTTTTATTGGTTAAATGTTTTTATTTAAATCGGTTTAGATTTAAACATTCTTATCAAAACCTACACGCATTCACAATATTCACGATCCTTAGATTGGTATCAAACGGTTTAGATTGAAAATAAAAACACTGATTTTGAAATATGAACTTCCGATCTTGATCCAACGATTTAAAAGTCGCTATTGCGTGAATGCCTTCTCTCTGATTGCAGAGAATTGCAATCCGGTTATTTTTCCTTTCCTTTCCATTTCCCATCTCCAATATTTTCCATTTGCCTGGACTTTACTCCTTGAAGAAGTTGGTACCAATGGTATAACAAAAGTTCAAATCTAACAAGGTACATTATACAATTTCTTCTTCATTGATTATAATTTATTCTTAAAGTTGCAATAGTGCATCAATTGTTATTTGCTTTTTATTTTAAATTCAAACTATATCTAGGGTTTGCTCCTACATCATAGCAGTTAGCTTAGTTCATGCATAAGCTGATTCAGAACGAAAGTAGATTTTTGATTTCCCAAATTTGTTAAATTTGATCGCATTGCTGGAGGATGACCGCTCAATCCAAATTGGTGCTAGCCGATACATTGATCACAGAATTGTGAATTGGTGTTCGCGTTCTAATTTATGGTACTTTTACGAATTGGTTAGTCCAAAAATCCGTTAATAAATCGCAGAAAATTTTGTGGTAATGTTGTAGTAATTTGTGGTAATTTTGCCTAAGAAGCATACATATGATGTCATGAAGATGAAAAATAGAGATATCTAGGTTTATATTTAGTTTTTTTTTGGTTAAGTAGATGAGAATTCTTCCTTTTTAAAGGTGAACAAGTGGGATGTCGTGCGTTCAAATCCGCGCTTCTGCATGTGATGTCTCTGTACAACTACCAACTTAGCTGACTTAATGGGATGAGAGATTTCAAGGTTTATATTTAAGTTGAGAAATATATCATAACATAATTTATAATTTTCACCCTACTCTTGACAGGTATTTAGTTGTATAAATGGAACTCGTAATAAGTTTTCTATTCTTTATATATTTTGCAGCAAAATGATAACATTCAAATTTCTCAACAGTGGTTTACGTCAGTGTTGTCAATAGTATGTAATAGAAGTGCGGTCCGTGGCCGCTATAGGACGTACGGGGCACAGCAGTTTAGTGTAGCAGTCAGCCACTATAGCGGCTAAATTAGAGGATTTTACGGCTGTTATAGTGCTGTGCCCCAGAATGACTTAAAATATTTCAAAATTCCCGTAAAATTTAAAGGTTAGGGCTTTTTTCTTGGAGTATTTTAGGAATTTTGCAGTAAAAAAACATCTAAACAGCATTTGGGCTTCTATTCTGTCTCTGTCTCATTCATGTAGCCATTTTTCACTGGTCAGTCACAACTTGTACTTGAGTTTTAATAAGTTATTTAAACTGCATAATAATTTCAAAGTAGCGGCCGTCACGCTATCTGTTGTATCGTAATAGCAGTTTTGGAGTTGGTCTTTATCCGGGACTGATAACACTAGTTTACATATGAAATATGTTAGTACCAATCAAATTCCATTCAAGATGCTTAGTAAACACATTTTCCTATGTTTTAAACCAAACCCAAAATGGGTGGAATTTTCCTCTGGGTTTTCTTCTTGTGAAAAGAGCTTCATTAAGTAAAGAAATTGGAAATTGTGAGTTGTTGCTGGGATGCAAGATATAGAGGTAGCAGCTGATGATGCATACATAGTAGCGCTATAGGTTTGCATTGATTTTCAACTTAAATTGGGAGTGTGGTTTTTCTTCCTTTCTGTTTGTTGTATTCGGGCCCCTTCAGAATCTCACTTACATATAAGGAAATTACTGATCATTCAAACTCCCAATCATTTAAATGTACAACTAGGTGATGAATTTTTTTTGAGGTTAAATGATTGAAATTTGAAAACTTTAAGCACAAATTTATTTTTTTCAAAAATTAAAATGTGATTGTATTAAACAATAAAAGGTATAGGGTCTTTTGCCTTTTACCCTTTCCGGTATCTGTTTTCACTGATAAAATAAACATTAGAAAAAACATTATGAAAGTCTTTGAAAATACATTGTAATAGCATTTGTTATAGTGATTTCATAATTTTGTTTAATTTTAAAAATTTATACATAATCAATATTGATTCCTTTATAAAACTATGTTGTTTGATTGATCATTGGCAAGGTAATGTGTAGAATTTCATTGTGTGTACAATAGAAAGTGCTTGCCCTGTCTTGCATCATTTTTGTGGTGCGCTCTAGGCTGCTATTAATTTGTTTTTCATGTCATTCAATATAAAATCAATTTGTGTCTCATAAAAGAGTTATTATTGATTGTTTCTTGTTCATTTGTTACATTTTATTAAATGTAAAAAGTTGATTAATGAAATGTAAAAAGTTGGTTAATAAAATGTAAAAAGTTGATTAATGAAATTACGAAAAACAAAGTTGGTTAATAAAATATGAAATGTTGGCTAATGAAGTTATGAAATTGGTTAATCACATGATACTTCTTAATCCAAAAAAAAATTAAATTAATTAATATATATATATATATATATATATATATATATATATATATATATATATATATATTTTAAATTTTTTTTTATTATGATCATATTTCAGTGTTCATCGTATTAGTGAACAGTGAAATACAGTGTAATGTACATTTTGGTGTAAAAATAACATAAAATGTTATAATGTCTAACTACTTATACCACTGCTATAGTTCTTCTGTATGTAGCTCTGCATAAACAGTTATTTTCTGTTTTAAGCAGATAATTCTACATTCCCAGAGGAGTATAGCACTTAGGTGGTTAGAGATATTCTTTCATGCTACTATTCTTTCTTTTCATCAATAATATAAAAGTACTGCATTCCATTGATTTAGTTTTTCATCGCATTCTGGTTTGCAACTAATGCAAGACTTAAAACACCTTATGTCCAATACTAACATCTAGAGCGTAATTTGAGTTGTTTGAAGGATCTATATCAGACTTTGATAATGTCTAATAATTTAAACCAAGTTTAATTTAACATAAGAAAACTGATTTGTAAGGTGATAAATGTATGTTTATTGCTTATTACCATAATGTGATATTATCATCTAAGTGAGACTTGTTGAAGCTCATGTAAGAATTATTCATTCAATCATGTATTGATGGTTTTATTTTTATTTTTATGTAAATATCTAAATTTTTTACCTGATGTTCATTTTTTAGTTGTTTATTGACAGGAACAAGTCAAGACAAACAAGCAAGCAACAAAAGATGGAGTCATAATATAAAGTTTTCCTTTTCTTTAACATTCCTAACCAATCTAAGCATCTCCAAATGGTAAAAATATTCAAAACTCATCGTCATCACGTTCTTCAGAATTACAATAATGATCCTAAACTTCTAACAGATATAATAACTATGATCATCTCGATCAGTTGGAGGGAACATGGTAGTATTTGCCTTTACAGGTGCATCTGTAAACGATAGGACACGACTCTGTCATGGAGCATTTGATGAAACCCACCATGACCCTCTTGCAAGGGGAACATGGTCCACATGCATGAGAACAATCTGGAATGGTAGAACCATTTGGGTAGAGCTCCATTGCTGGGTTGTCTTCTCTTGTTTCTTCCTGCAAAATCACAAGTACGTAAACATCAATTAATCATTCACTCCCTTCTATACAATATTGAAACTAAATGTGTCAAACCTTTTTGTCTCTAATTGCTGCTTTCTCTTCTTGCAAGCCCGTCAACTTTGCTGGAAAACAAGAAGAAAAAAAGAGTATGTCATATTCTCAAACAATAATAATAGTGTATTGTATCTCTTTTGCTCGCTTTGCATGACACTTATGATGTTACTATGAGTTTTGTCATGTTTTAGTTTCAAAATCATGTAAATTGTGAAATCGGTTGCTTACCATGATTTGGGATCACCCTAAGGCTCCAACCGATAGAAAATAGCGTGAAGAAAATCACAACAAGAAAATATTTTTGAGCTCCAAGCGAGTATGTGCTCATATTTGAAGGAATTACAGACTCAAGTGTAGTTCAAAATCAATTTTCATTAATAGAGAAAATCAGAAAATGCAGACTATATATGAAGAATGGCTTTTGTAGGAATTATTATTATATATACACCAAGATTCAATGGATTCCCTATTAAATGTGCAATGAGATCCATATCTGCAACATTTCACATGATACACGGCCTTCTATTAATTGTACTTCACAAGTTTTGGTTTGTCTGAGATATAAATAAATAGCAGTATGATCATAGACTAAAAATGAAGAGAATATTTAAATTTGAATAATAATTTCAACCTATGAAAGGAAAGGGAAGTATGAGTGTGAGAGCAGAAAAAATATGTTTGAATGATGGCATTAATTGAAACATGCTTCACAAGTGAAAACTCTTGTGTCATTAATTCAACAAGTGTAGGAATTTGGATTATCAATAAGAAGGAGAGAGGATCAAAGATACTAGTAGTATATGTGTGGGGACCATATGTTCATATCTCGAGGCTTTGCTGTAAATTTTCAAATCAATTGTGTCACTATTGTGTATAAAAGAAAGATAGAAAATGAGATCATGGCTTGATTTTCTGAGAAACTAATAGAAAATGATGACAAGATTCAACAAAGTGTATGTATAAAATGATATAAATATCTCTAAACATAAGACTTAAATATGTTTTAATCATTACGTTTTTAAATTTAGTCCTTTACAAGAATTAATTCATTTTTATTAGTGTATTGGTGTTTTAGTTAGTTTACATCTTCTCATGGTCTATATTGGGCCTTACATGTCGTAAGCCCAGTTTTCATTGTTTGTACTATATAACTTGTAATCCGTCTATTTTCCAATTATGAGAAATCGATTATTTTTTCTTTCACTTTATGTCCAATGGACCAATTTTGGGATAAGCCCAATATCGTAATATGGTATCAGTAGTAGAAACACTAGGGTTCTTCTTTCAATCTTCCGTCGCAAATCTCCTCATCATCTCCTTCTTCAACCTCGAGCAAAAATGTCACCCCGACTCTGAGAACAACGATGACACCACCATCAAACCCATAAACAATGATGCAATATCCGTCAAAGACCTTTCCCAAGATCCAAAAAGGCCCTACTTCCTTCACTCGAGTGAAAACCATGATGTTGTTCTAGTTGCAAGCCCCTTCACCGATCAAAACTACCACAACTGGAGTAGATCGATGAAACACGACCTCTCCTCCAAGAACAAGATTGCCTTCGTCAATGACAAACTTCCCAAACCCTTACCATCTGATTTTAACTTCGATCTTTGGGAAAGATGCAACAATATGGTTATCTTTTGGATCACTTACACATTCAATCCTCCAATTTTTCAGAGTACCATCTGCATTGAATCCGCCTTTGAACATTGGAAAGACATTGGAGATTGATTCACAAAAGGTAACTTTTTTAGGGTTTCAGACCTTCTCCGCGATATTCATTCAATTCAACAAGGTGAACACAATGTTTCAGCTTACTTCACTGATACGAAGATCTTATGGGATGAATTGGAAGACCTTCGACCTACTCTAATTTACTCATGTTCAGTTTAATGCACATGCTCGCTCTCAACATCCGTCAGAGAATTCAAGAACACATAGTACATCATTTGCTTCCTAAAAGGACTCAACGACAATTACGCGAACGTTCGTACATAAATCCTTTTAATGGACCCACTCCCCTCCATATCTAAGGTATACTCTTTGGTATCTCAATAGGATTTTGTGTCTTCTGAGAAACCTGTAGATTCCACCACCTTCCCCGTAAACACAAACCCTCTCGGGTAGCCATCCAAGGGTCGAGGAAGTGGTTGTCTCACCCCTATGTTATGCACTCACTGCAACAAAACAAATCACACTATCAACCATTGCTACTTCAAACATCGGTTCCCTCTGGTTATCGTCCCAAGACTAGCAAAGACAAAACCCTTTCCTCTAACCATGTCACTAACTCAAGAACTCCTAACACAACCATCAACAACAACAATGAGACTCATTCATCCAATGACACAAACCTTTCTCTCTCTAAGGAAGAATATTAATACATGGTCAATCTTTTAAAGTCATCAAGATCAGAATCGTCCAAAAGTAACAAGCAACCTTATGCAAACCTCAACAATCATGTTGTTTCAAGCATCCACAAACCGAGTAATACCTTAACTTTACCTTCTATTTGGGTTTTAGATTCAGGTGCTAGTGATCACGTTTGTCCTCATCTACATTCCTTTAGAAACCTTTTAAAATCAAACCTATTTCTATTTGCTTTCCAAACAGTAGTAATCTGCTAGCTTATTATTGTGGCACTATACAATTTTCATATCAAGTTACCATACATAATGTGTTATTTTTACCTCAGTTTTATTTAAATTTAATGTCTAATTCACAACTTATTAAGCAACTCAATTTTCAACTTACCTTTTCCCTTGATTCTTGTTACATCCAGGATCTATCTACCCAGAAGATGATTGTACATATTAGGCTTCTTAACAACCTTTACATTTTCCAACATTCTCCAAAAGGTCACAGTCCAACGGATTCCAAGTTCATAATAGCTATCAATAATTCCACAATTAATCACAATCAATGTCAATAATACTGTAAGATCTTTACCTACTATCACCTTGATAAATGGCACTTTATATTAGGCCACTTATCTAATTCTGTTTTACAACAATATATATATATATATATATATATATATATATATATATATATATATATATATATATATATATATACTATTTGTGATCATTGTCACATGGCTAAACAAACCAAACTCCCCTTTCCCCGTAGTGACACAGTTTCCATCAAATGTTTTGACCTTTTACACATGGACATCTAGGGTCTTATTAGCACTAACTCTATATATGTTTAACAATCGTTTTACTTGGATTTTTTTAATGAAAAACAAGGATGAAACTATATCTCATATCAAATTTTTTTAAACTTTTATTTCCACACAATACTCGGCTAAAGTAAAGACAATAAAGAGTGATAATGGGTTAGAGTTCAAAATGCACTTTTTATTCTCCTCCTTAGGTATTTTACACCAAACATCTTGTGTAGAAACACCTCAACAAAACTCCATTGTTGAGATAAAACACCTCTATTTATTAAAGGTTACTAGAGCCTTTCTTTTTTTAATCTCAAAATTTTGGTTATCCCAATTTTTTTGGGTCATATGCTTTACTCCATGACGTTTTCATTATCAATCCCCTTCATACCCTTGTTCTCAAACAGAAAACACCATATTAACTTCTTTTCAACCAAACCCACATTCCTTGACCTAAAAGTCTATGCGGTTGTCTTTCCTTTGCATCTACCTTAATGCAAAAGAGAGACAAACCGGACCCTAGAGCAAGGAAATCCTTTTTTTGGGATATAAAACTGGAACTAAAGGATATGTTCTTTTTGATTTGCAAACACATAGCATTTTCATTTCTAGACACATTATCTTCCATGAAAATATTTCTCTTTACAATTCTCACACATCTTACATGGTAGACATTTGCACTACTGATAATCATGATACTGCTTGCTTTCATGACTATTTCCTCACTCATAACATAACTCTCCCTCCTCCAATATTAACTCCACATTTTTTGGCCCTTCCACACCTGACACTAATACATTCATTGATCATTCTAAGGAACCAACACATGTGGAAGAACCAACATATGAGGAAGAACAAAGTTTAAGGAAATTCAATCGGATTTCCAAAACCCCTGCATACTTACAAGATTTTTAGTGTTCTAATTTTACTACTAATGTTACCTATTCCTTAAGTAAATTCCGTTCTTATGATAATATTTCTACTACAAACCTCTCTTATATTTCTGTTATCACAGTTAACCAAGAATAACACACATAAACAGGCTTCCCAAACAACATATTGGCAGCCTGCTATGATCAGTGAACTCCATGCTTTTAACCTCAATAAGACATGAATTCTCATTAATTCTCCCCCAAATATGAAGCCTATTAGTTGCAAGTGGGTATAGAAGATCAAATACCATGCCAATGACAATATTAAACACTATAAAGCTCGTTTAGTAGCTAAAAGTTATAATCAAATTGAAGGTATTGATTTCTTTGACACTTATTCTCCAGTAGCTAAACTAACCACTATCAGATTACTTTTAGCCATTGCTTCTTCTCAAAATTGTAATTTGCACCAACTTGACCTGCATAATGCATTCTTACATGGTGATTTGGAAGAAGAGGTCTATATGGATTTTCCACTCGGACTCTCTTCTACCAAACCAAACTAAGTGTGCAAATTAATTAAATCCATTTATGGCTTAAAGCAATATATGGCTTAAAGAGTCCATGTATTGATTAGTAAATAATATATCCAATCATCCTATTATCCCTCTATTTTTATGAAACATACTAACTATACATTTACTACTTTGCTTATTTATGTAGATGACCTAGTACTAGTGGATAATGACATCAATGAAATTACATTTATGAAGTTCTTTATGCACCAAACTTTTAAAATCAAAGACCTTGGTCACTTGAAATATTTTTTAGGACTAGAAATTTCTTGTTCTCATGCTGGTATTCATCTATGTCAACAAAAATATGCCTTAGAACTTATGTTTGTTATAGGTTTTCTTGGTGCGAAGCCGCTCTCATCACATATGCAGCTCAACACCCGCCTTCAGCTGACCTCTAGTGAACTTTTTACTGATCCTACTCCATCTAGACAATTAGTTAGAAAACTTATCAACCTCACAAATACTCAACCGAACCTGTCCTACTCAGTCCAACAACTCATCCAGTTCATGAGCAAACATACAAATATACACTTTGAAGCAGTGTTGCGTGTTATTCGCTATATCAAATATGCTAAATCTCTTGGCCTCTTCTATCCGACATCCTCATTCCTTCAAATCAAAGCCTTATGTGATTCAGATTGGGCCACATGCTTGGATACCAGACGTTCAACCTCCGACTATTGCATTTTTCTTGGTGACTCCCTAATTTCTTAGAAATCCAAGAAATAAGCTATAGTTTTAAAATCATCCATAGAAATTGAATACCACGCCATGGACACTATGATTTGTAAGATTCAATATGTTGTTCCTTTTGGATTGAATGTATTATGAAAAACAACATGGAGTGTACAACATGTTTTGGTGAAGAAACAACACATGTGGGACCTGATGTTCCAGCATGTGTGCAACATCTGACCATTGTCAGCAGGCCAATATTGTAGATATTTTGAGTGTGTTTTATGATAGGATCTTAATCATATTTGTTTCTATATTTTAGAAATTCATTTATTAAATTTGTTTAATTGATTAAAAGGATCAAATCAAATCAGTTAGAAATTCAAATTTGAATTCAAATTTAAATAAGATCTTTTCGGAGGTTGTTGAAAAACAAAAAAAAAACTAAATCCTCTATAAATTTGGACGTGATCAAATCTTTTTCCCATTGAGAGAAAAAGCTAGGAAGATTGCTTTGCTATGTAAGGAGGATCAAACCCAACATTTGAAGTGTGCATGTTTTGAAGATTCAGGTGTTAGGGTTTATAATTTAAGTCTTTGTTTTTTTTTGTTGTGTGTGCACCACTCTAGTGCCTGCATTCATATCTAAAGGCATATAGTTTGGTTTTTTAATTGTAATTCAACATTCATTATTCTGATAATTGTAGTGATCACTTAGGATTAGTGATCACTTAGGATTAGTGATTGAGAGAAAGTGAGAAGGATTCTAATATTTAGGGGGAGTCCTAAATATAAATACACAAGTATAATTAAGAAGAAGGGAAATGAACACGGGGTTGTTCATCTAAGACACTGTGTACTAATTCTATTGAGGAGTTGATTTTTTTCCTGGGTTGGAAGCTTTGTCAGACGTAGGTGTTGTTTGCACTGAACTGGATTTAAAATTCTCTATTTATCAATAATCTGTCAATTCTAATTTAAGATGTTGAACACATTGGCTTAAGCATCTAGTCCTTATTTGTCCCCTTAAGAACATAACTTTAATTGGTATCAGAGCATGCACCATGTTCTGTTTATGTGAGCTCCAGGAAAGATATTTTTTGTTCAAATGGACATCACTAAGGATGGAGGATTTGTCAATAGACAACCTATTTTGGATGGCACCGACTATGATTATTGGAAAGCCAAGATTGTGGCTTTTCTCAAATCCACGGACAACTGAAATTGGAAAGTTGTTATAAAATGATGGAAACATCTTGTGATATCTTCTCAAGATGGAACATCAACATTAAAGCTTGAAGTTGATTGGGCAAATGCTGAAGATGATGAAGCTCTTGGAAATTCCAATGCATTAAATGCTATTTTCAGTGGTGTTGACAAAAACATGTTTAGATTGATCAACACATATGCTAAAGCCAAAGAAGCTTGGGAGATCCTCAAAACTTCTCATGAAGGCACATATAGAGTTTGAGAATATGAGAATGAATGAAGATGAATCTGTTTTTGACTTCAACATCAAACAACGTGAAATTGCCAACACCTCTTTTGCATTAGTAGAAAAGATGTCTGAAGAAAAGATGGCCAGAAGGATCCTTAGATCTCTTCCTAAAAAGTTCTATATGAAGGTCACATCTATTGAAGAAGCCCAAGACCTAAGCAACATCAAAGCTGATGAACTCATCAGGTATTTATAAACCTTTGAGATGGCTTTAAGTGGCAAGATTGAAATGAAGAACAAAAGTATATAAACTCTATCAGATGTTATAACTCTACTTGGTATAAGGTTTAACATCTCCTTGAAGAAAATGGATAGAAAATGGAGGACAAATATCCTAGACAATATGTCGGGCACCAGTCCCCTGAACAGAGGCAAAGGAATGCAATGTTATGAATATGAAGGGTTTGGTCACATTAAAAATCAATGTCATACTTTTCTAAAGAAATAGAAAAAGGGATAATCAATCACTTAGTCTGAATCTGATGATGAGAGTAAATAAGAGACAACTAATAAGGTGATGATTTTCACTAGAAAATATGACTCTTGTAGTGAGTCTAGTGGTGAAGATATCTCAACTAAAGAACTAACTTATACATACAAACTTTTGCCCACTCAGTAGTAGGAGTCTTGCTTGAAAGAAGAGAAATAAAAGAAGCCCATAAGTGCTTTGCTTCTGGAAAAAGAGAAGCTTGGCTTAACCATTGTAGGCCTGGAAGAGGAAGTCACATTGTTAAATTCTAAACTTGACAATATGGAAATTTATACGAATGTTAAACAATGATTCTGATATATTAGACGAGATCTTAAAAGTTTTGGAGACGTCCAAGAATATGAAAGCTATAGGGATTGACTACAGTTCCATGAACAAAAAGGTAAAAATTACCACTAAGAAGTTTGTTTCTCCTGAGAAGAAAACCGAGTTCTTGATGAAGGACCACATGTCCTAACATCCTGCTCAACATGTGCACCTTCATAACATAGGCAACAAGAACTCATCTTAGAGGTATCACCACTATGGTAGATATGATCATATAAGACCTTTTTATCATAAACTATATGGTTATCCTCGATCTCATAGTCAACCAAGGCTAAAGAAAAGGAAAAGGAAAGAAAAATCAAGCAAAGAAAGTGTGGAAACCCAACAAAATTTTCACTTGTCTCATAAATCATACTCTCTTAGAGTTTTCTCAAAAGAAGATTGAAATTTTGATAGTGGATGTTCAAGGCACATGATTGGTGAAAAAATCTATCTAGAAGAGTTAAAGCCATACTCTAATAGTTATTTTACCTTTAGTGAAAAAGCAAGAAGAAAAATCAAAGACATAGGAAAACTGGTTTATCCAAGTCTCCCCAGCCTTGATGATGTGCTGTTGGTAAAAGGATTGACTGCAAACTTGATCAGTATAAGTCAACTATGTGATCAAGGTATGAATGTGAACTTCAATAAGTCTGAATTTTTTGTCTCCATCAAAGATAAAGAAGTGTTAATGAAGGGTTCAATATCCAAAGGCAACTGCTATATATGGATATCTTGTCCCTCATCATGCTTGATATCCAATGTTTATGAGACTAGGCTAGGGCACTAGAAACTTGGTCATCTCAACCTTAAGAGAATGAAAAAGATCATATCTAAAGAAGCCATCAAGAGTTTATCAAAGTTAAAAAGTGAGAAAGGGAAAATATGTGGAGATTGCCAAATGGACAATATGTTCCACAAATGCTTCGACATCCTACCTCCTTTATAGTTCTGGGGTTACCTCTTATGATCCTCATGAAATTCACTCATGAAAAAGTTTTGGGTGGTAGAAATAACATCATATGTGTGAAGAATGATAAAATAAAACTCATTTATGACTTTGGGTTTGGTGAAGTGCCAAACAAGATGTTGGAACATTATATTCAACAAGTGAAGTCTGAAATTGAGATGAGTAATGTAGGGAGTTTCACCTACTTTATTGACCTACAAGTTAAGATACTAAGATATATTTTTGATAAAGCCTTGGATAATGTTCAATTTGAATTACTAAGGGGTGTAATTGCTATTTGCATGTGTGAAATATTATGGCAATTAACTCAAGGGAGGCATGCAAGACTAAAATAAAAGTTTCTCTCTCCTGTGATCATTGTAGCGCGTAAAATAAGGACAATCTCTTTAAATTTAAAATTTTCCCACAAATATCTCCTTCCCCACACGCAAGAGCAACCTAACTCTCTCTCTCTCTATTGTGCTAGCCCATCTGTTCCCCTTCATCTCTCTCAAAACCCTCAATCTTATTCCAAAATGAGCTATAAAGTTTTTGAACCCAAACTTGTTACCAACTCTTATGGGGTAAAAATGCTAGGTGTGAAGATGGGTGAAAAAGGAACTTCAAAGAAACTAGGGTTTTTTAATCCAACGACATTGATGATGAACCTATTATGTTTTTACACCCAAAATCTCTAAATATGATTGTCCTAGTTGACACTTCAACAAATGAATCAAAGAGTGTTACTACCAAGAAGAAGAAAACATCTGAAAAGGTCAGTACCTTTAAAATGGAACCATCTGTGCATGTTCATGATCCTGTTAAGGTTGATTCCAATCCCATTAAGAAAGTCATTGATCATGTTGAAACCACTATTGAGGAACCAGATGCGAAAACACATATTCAGGAACATGTTGATTTACATGTTGAACCAAATGTTGAAGCATTTGTTCCAACATCTGGTGGCCCATAGGCTGAACCCACTTCTATACCACTTGGTGAACCACCTGAATCCACTGATGAACCACATGTTAAAGCAAACCTTGGTGACAAACTTGTCATGGTTGATGGTCATATTGTTGATACATTTATCGTTGAAAAGCTTCTTGAGGATGTTTTCAATGATAAATATGTCTCCTTTGAAGATTCTGATGATAATATCCTCAATGAGAATCATCAAAATATAGAGGATGAGGTTCAAAGTAAAAAAGAGTGTGGAAGTTGATCAAGCTGATGAAGATGATGATGTTCCCATTGCCAACATCATGAAAAGGACTATTGAGAGTTTAACGAAGCCTCAAGAGAAATTTGTAGCTAAAGAAGTGAAGAATGTTGATGAAGAAACTGAGTCTGATGAAGAACCTGTAGTTGAAGTAATGAAGAGTATAACTAGGTCTATGGCTGATGGGGTGAAAGAGAAAAGGAAAGATGTTTCTCCTAAAACCTTCATGAAGAACAATGAACTTGTGAAGAAGAAAACTCCTCAAAGGAAGCCTGTGAGCAAGAAAAGAAAGGTTCAAGAGAAAACTGATGAAAAGGAGTCTCTTAAGAGAAAACTTGCTCAATCAAGTGAATCTAAGATAGATGGTGAAAGAGATATCCTAGACATTGTGACCTCTTCTAGGAGAAAAAATTGGGGGGAAATATTTCCTGTCAACATTCCTACTGACCCCTTAGATAATGTTTCATTCCAATCTGAAGAAAGTGTGCAAAAATGGAAGTATGTGTGTCAAAGAAGAATTGATCCTAAAAAAGAGTTGAGAAAAGATGTCCTTGAGTGGCAAGAGATTATAAATCTGCTGAAGGATACTGGATTAATGAACATTGTTTTAGACATTGGACCTTGCTATGAGAAATTGATCAAGGAGTTCATTGTTAACCTAACTAGTGGTTGCAATATTGAAGGAAGTTAAGCGTATAAAAAGGTTTATGTTAGAGGGAAATGTGTGAATTTTTCACCCTCCATTATTAACGAGTATATGGGAAGAAGTAAGTCAGCAGGTTCTGAAAAGGTACCCTCCATTGACAATATTGCCAAAGAAATCACAGTTGGACAAGTCAAGCAATGGCCAAAGAAATGCTTACTCTCTTATGGCTGCCTAAGCGTGAAGTATGCAATACTAAATAGGATATGTGCAACAATCTGGGCACCAACTAATCATAATTCTAGCATCAATTATGCCTTGGCTAAACTGATCTTCCTAAATGGAACCAAAGAAAAGTTGAACTTTGGAGAGTATGTATTTGAGCAAACAATGAAGCATGTTGATTCTTTTCCAGTAAATCTACCTATAACTTTTCCATGTTTATTAACTAGAATTATCTTGAAGCAACATCTTGAATTTTTGCATCCTCAAGAAACTCCAAACAAAAAGGATGGGCCTCTGACCCTTGATAAGAAGTTGTTTTTAGGGACACATGTTCCGGGCATTGTGATAAAGCATTAAGGTCAAACTGATGGTGGAAATTCCTCCCCAGTTTCTAAAACCACGAGAACGGATGTGTTACTTGAGCTAATGGAAGTATCAAAGGCGATGCAAGAGACTATTACTGCTAATACCATCAGGAAAAGGCATGTGGTTGGGTTGATCAAAATGATGTCAAAGGAGAAGGAAGATGATGAAGAATAAGTTGTCTGTGAAGAAGAAGAGGAAAATGCTAGTGACAGTGAAGAGGAAAAGCAATCTTCTAGTGAGGAAGCGGAGGAAACCTTTGAAGATTAAGGTCTTTTGGTATCTAATGTTGATTGAATTATTTTGTATTTTTAATTGTATCTACTTTTGGCCCTTGTATATGCGCATGCTTTTATTTTTTTGGGGTTGTAATTGCTCTTTAAACAATGTCATTGGTTCTGCACTAACAATGATCTCAACTTTTCAAGATGTGAATTTCAGTTCTGATGGTCTACATGTTTTGTCATGATTCAATTATGGTTTATTTCCTTTTATACCTTAGCCAAGTTGTGGCAAAAAAGGGGAGTAGTGGTGGTAGAATGTTCTAAGTAACCTAACTACTAGTTTTATTTGTGGAGCAGTTTTTATTTGATATGTTGATGATGTTGATGTGTGCTCACATGCTGGAGCATCTAGCCTTTGAGCATATCTGAACTGACCTATTGACTGTCTGAACTCTGATGTTCTGCTGCTTGTTGTATAGTTGTAATGGTGTATGTTGGCTGACCTGACTGACTTCAACTGACTACTGACTACTAAATGTGTGCATGCATGACTGATTGTGTGACTGGATGTATGAGAGCATTATTTGTGTAACAACCACTTTATTTGTCTGTTATTTACGATGCTGATGTTGTTTGCTCTGTGTGTTTATGTGTTTACTTGTGGTGTGCTTATTGCTCAATTTGTATTGCACATCTTGTAAGTTTGAAGGAGTTATTTTGATAAATTTTGTCAAAGGGGGAGATTGTTGTTCCTTTTGGATTGGTTGCATTATGCAAAACAACTTGGAATGTACAAGATGTTTTGGTGAATAAAGGACACATGTAGAACCTGATGTTCCAGCATGTGTGCAACATACGTTGTAGCTATTTTGAGCGTGTTTTCTGATTGGATCTCAATCAGATTTGTTGCTATCTTTTAGCAATGCATTTATTAGATTTGTTTAACTGATTAAAAGGATTAAATCACACCAGTTAGAGATTTAAACTTGAATTTAATTTAAATCAAATATTTTTGGAGGTGATCAAATCTTTTGCCCATTGGAAGAAAAGCCTAAAAGATTAGTGTTATTTTTAAGGAGACTAAAACCTAACGTTTAAAGTGTGTAAGTATTGAAGATTCGTGTGTTAGGGTTTATACTTTGAGTATTTGTTTTTATTGTTGTTTGTGCACCACTCTAGCGACTACATTCATATCTAAAGGCATATAGTTTGGTTTGTTTAGTTGAGTTATAATTCAACATTCATTATTATGATTATTGTAGTGATCACTTGAGATTAGTGATTGAGAGAAAGTGAGAGGGGTTCTTATATTTAGGGGGAGTCCTAAATAGAAATACACTGGTAGAATCATGAAGAGGGGCGATGAATATGAAGTTATTCATCTAAGACACTTTGTACTAATTCTATTGAAGAGTGAATTTCCTTTCTTGGGTTGGAAGCCCTCCAGACATAGGTGTTGTTTGCATTAAATTGAGTTAACAATTCTTTGTGTTCTTTTATTACTTTATCATTTATCATCTGGTTTATCAATAATATGTCAATTCTGGGTTAAGATGTTGAATACCTTGACTTAAGCATCTGGTTCAACATCTGTCCCATTAAGAACATAATTTCAAAATGACTAACTTATCTCTTACAACATTTACAATGGGAATTTATTTCTCATGCATAGCTCTTAAGCGACAGTTAATCGGCCTGTCATATAACAATCAATACGTCCTTTCACGAAAGGATCAAACACACAGAACTTGACCGTCACATTGTTCACACAATGGGAATTTATTTCTCATGCATAGCTCTTAAGCGACAGTTAATCGGCCTGTCATATAACAATCAATACGTCCTTTCACGAAAGGATCAAACACACAGAACTTGACCGTCACATTGTTCACACAAAAATTACAGCAAAAATCATTTCATCTTTTACCCGTTTCTTCAACTGAACAACTAGATGACCTACTCACTAAATTGCTACACCCTTCACCATTTTCTTGTCTTATCTCAAAGATTGGTCTAAAGGATATTTACACACCAGCTAGCGATGGCCTATTAGTATATTAGTGTGTTAGTTAGTTTACATCTTTTGATGGTCTTTACTGGGCCTCACATATTGTAAGCCCAATTTTCATTGTTTGTAATATATAACCTGTAATCCGTCTATTTTCCAATTATGAGAAACATATTATATTTTCTTTCACTTTAGGTCCAATGGACCAATTTTGGGATGAGCCAAATACCGTAATAATTTTTGATAAAAACTAATTACAAGGTCAACAAGGTGAGAATTTTACCTGCCACCCCTAAGATTAAACCTGACACCCCCATATATTTAATTAATTCCAAAATTTCCCATGGACAATGTTGGGTCAAAATGTGCAAACATAATTTCTGGTAGTTCAATGAAAATTTTCACTAACGTTCTGAAATACCGGTAATTCATTTTAAAATTGTTTGAATAAAATTATACCATTTTAAAAAAAAGACCAGTATATTTGAAATAATATCGGCCTTTTAAAGAAATACCATGTGATACCAGATTATTAAAAAAAACACAAAATTTCTGATACTTTAATTTTCAAACGGTTATGATTTTGTCGATAATTTTGTACGGCTCTGATTACACCAATCGTTTTGTGTGGTCCAGAATGAATCCGAAGTTGTATAAATAGGAGTCTTATGTTGTTAAGAAAAACATGTTACAATGTCTCAAGTTTTGTTTAAGGCAGAAGTGTACTTCAATGGGGGTGAGATGTCATGTAGAGTTTTGGCTTTTAAAGGGTACCACATGTCTCTCCGTCTTGAGATCCAATTTGAATGATATGTTGCCCGACACCGATAAAAGAAAGGTAGGGAAGACCGAGTTTTGTGCATATTGGGTTGATATTGATGGACATGTGAAATATGACCTTATTGAGTTCAAGACTGATGAAGGTTTGAAGGTTTTAAGGTTATATGGAGAACATTTTACCGTAGGCTAACTAAGGGACTGACCATGTTTGATGCGACAATTTGAAGATCTGTCGGCGATATAATCAAGATGTTAAAACATCCAGAATTATCTGGTAGTGTCTAATTTTTATTATTTATTATTGTCAATTTATGTTAGTTGTAATGTATTAAGTTATGTTCATCTTCCACACATGTAATCAAAAAAATATTATGTAATAAAAAGTACGTTGCTAAATAGTCTAAGTCACAAAATATACAAATAATATAAATGTAAAATTAATATCTAAATAGGTCTCCTACAAGCTATGTGTAATGCCTGCGATATCTGGTAAAAACTCACCATCCGGGTTTAGCAAACCCATGAGGTTATCCATAATAAAAATAATCATTTATAGGCGCTGTTGGTCATCAACACCGGGTGGAGGCGGTCGAACATCATTGGCATGTCCCCCAACATTGGAAGGCATACCATCATATATATGCTCAACTTGTGAGATGAGGCAAGGGTGTAATATAATAAGGTACCACTCCAGGTAACCATCATCACACTATGGAGGGTGTCGAACCTCCACTGCACTATCTCTAATGGAACATACAAAAGTAATGAAGTTACCCTTAAACCATTTGTCAATTCCCTCAGTTGGAACAACAGAAAATGGTTATGAGATATCCTGGACATACCCATATTGGAGCAGACACCTCTCAGGTAAGTGTCTAGCCACTAAGGTATCTTACCACATATCAGAAAATAGAGAAGACTCATTAAACTCATAATGGACTTTGTGATCTGCGTAGGGTATCCATATGACATATTTTACCATCATCGCATCAAGCCTCCTTTTGTACTCCGGAACACCATCTGGATCTGCTTGCCTGTCCTTCCATCTCTTCGCCCGTGGGGAGCCAGTAGGGGTATATTGCACTCTCTTGTCACAAATGATGGCAAAATATTCGTATATCCAGCACTGATGAAAGAACATAGACAAATCAAGAAATGTCATAAAGAACAATAAAATAAGAATTAAATTATAAATAAATTATATTTTTTAATATTCTAGAAATAGACTCATATATCAAGAAAGTTGTCTGGTACTAAAGGAAGTTACATCTTTAAGTGATGCATATAGGACAATTAATGCAGAGCAACCTAAGCCCAACTGGCATGCTCAAGGCTACTGAACAACCACGTGTATCGAGCGTCAGTATAAACATGAGACTTATCCCCAAATATAGTACATTATACTAAATGTAGAATATATACCCTTGCAGATGCCTCATACATCTGTCGCTCCACAAGCTCCGTATACCTGTCCCGAAGCCAAGACATCTGAAAGTGAGCTCCCCCATTAAATGCAAAATTCTTTAGCACGTCCTCCTCAGTAACTCCTAAATCTTGTGTAGCCATGATACATGCAAGCTTCTGGTTAATAACAGGAGCGGTGAAGAATCTACCAGGGATGCGAAGATTGAGCAGGGAGGAGACATCATCCAAAGTGGTAGGCATCTCCCCAAATGGAAAATTAAAGGAAGATGTTTCCTTGTGCCATCACTTAACAATGGCATTCCATAGTGAAGCGCCAAGCATGTTGAGTGAGCATTCGACCAATGATATGAGGCTACAATCATTAACAATACGCCTGATCTGCTCAGGCATTGGGACATATGAAAACCTCTTTATCTTTTACTCGTGGGATGTCACCTTCAGCATGAGACGGTCCTATAACAAACAAATTTTAAAAATATCAGAACTTAGTTTAAACAAATCAAATATCAATAATAAATCAATTAAAGTTATACAAAAAACATATATACATCTCCCTTCCATAATCGGTATGCCACATGGTCGACATATCTTATAAGCACTTGATCAGTCACAATTAATGCTATATATTCTATCACTTATTCGCTAAAAATCCAGGTAACTTGTATTACTCTGTTCTTAGTTAATGGTCTGTTGAGTCAATTTCTTTCACTAATTGTTAATTTTATTGTTTCATCATTTTTAGTGTCATTTCTGTTTTTTCGCATTTTACACTTTGATTGTGTACCTTTTCTGCGTTTCAGGTTCAAGCAGGTAGTCAAGTACGATCGAATGTAGATACCAAGGAGAAGAGAAAAGAATGTGAAAAATGTTTTCATGGTCCAGTAGGCATGCTACGTCGACCCGTAGCACATGATACAGGCCATAGTAGGAAGTCCTGAAGCAAATAATACAACTATCTAAACAGGGGCTTACTACGGCCACCTGTAGCACCTGTTACGGGCCGTAGTAGGAGGTTTGGCACAAAAACCCATAATCCATAGGAGACAATGGCATGCTACGGCAACCCGTAGCACCTGCTACGGGACGTAGCAGGGGACCTGGACAAGACCACCAAAAACAGTGGCCTGCTACGACCACCTGTAGCACTGGCTACGAGCCGTAGTAGGCATGTTTTAGGAGAGTGGATGTGATGGACTTTTGTGGCTCTGTTTTAGGAGAGAGAATACTTTTCTATTAAAACGGGAGTTTTCAGACAAGAAATGATACACTTTTTGGGAAGCAAGAATTCACACAATTCAGAGTTAGAGAAATCCAGGTTTTGGGAGAAACGATATTTTTCATGAGCGGAAGCAATTGAAGATCAACTTCATCTGAATACTTATAATGTCTCCATTTTATATTTTGATTTGCTTGAATACTATGAGTAAATAAACCCCCCAATGCTAGGGGGTGTCCCTGATTTGAATCTGTAATGACTTTGTGTTTATATTTGCAATGACAATATTGTTTTTCATAATTACTTTAATCTTGTGATGTGCTTAATGTTTTCTCTTTCGGAACAATTGAGATTATTATATGATTATTAATTAGGTTGGGCCGCCTTTGATAATGCTTTCATGAGATTATTCTACAATAGATATTACCTAGAACTAGGGATACCCTGTAGGAACCAAATTATTCTCGATATAATAATGTTTAATTTCACCAGTAAATTTCTATGGACATAGAGGTTAGGGATGAATGATTAAAGGTTTTCTCACCAAGGCATTGAGAGAAAACATCCTTGAGGACTGATATTAATTAATTGATATTTGTCGTTGTAATAGTGACACAGAGTTGTTACAGGGAGAAATCACACACATTTCCTAGCATATTACTCTAGCCTTAAAACCCTTTATCAGTACTATCTATTTTATTTGCAATTATTTTTATATATTTGAATCAAAAAACCCCAACACAGGTTTTTGTTTAATTGAACAACAATTAGAACTAAATATTTACGCGCAGTCCTTGAGATCGACATTCAGGGAACTTTCCTCATTATTAATATAAAGGAAAAGTAGTACACTTACTATTTTTCTGATCAAGTTTTTGGCGCCGTTGCCAGGGACTGCCAAGTTTTTTCCGATAAAATTTTGTTGTTTTGCAACTAAAATTTAATTTCTGTTATTTCATTTATTTTGACCTTTATCACATAATTTGTCTCTGATATTTTTATACGTGGTCAGGCCTCAACTGAATTTCCTTTTAACGCAGAAATCGAAAGAACTTTGCATGCAAGGCTCAGACAAGCTAGATTAGACAAACTGGAATCAGACAAGGAACAATCAATTGTTCATTTAGAGCCAGATTCAGAGCTGGAAGAAGAGCCATAAAGAGAGGTCGAAACAATGGGTGAAAATCTACCACCACCGGAAAGACTGTTAGGTGACTATGGGATGACAAATGCGTTGGGAAGTAGGCTAACAATTGTAAACCAATCGATGAATGTGCCAAACTCTCAGCTGCATCCCAATACTATTAATCAACTTGAGAGGAAAGCTTATTCGGGAAACATCACAAAGATGCAAATAAGCATTTGCAAAGGTTTCTGACTATAAGCACCACTCTCAAGATAGATGGACACACTGAAGAGGCAAATAAGCTATGAATGTTCCCTTTTACCCTATCTGAAGATGCAAAAGAATGGTTCTACTCATTACCTGCTGGGAGTATTACCACTTGGGAACAAATGGAAACCGCTTTTCTGAATGAGTATTTTCCAGCTTCAATTTTCCTCATGAAGAGATACGACATCATGAACTTCAAACAAAAAGAAGGTGAATCACTTGGTGATTCATACAAACAATTCAAGAGGATACTTGTTACTTATCCCATACACAACTTGGATCAGACGGAGCAAATGCAGATGTTTGTCAATGGTCTTTGACTGAAAACAAAACAATTGATACAACAGTTAGTGGCTCATCAAACTTTTCAACAGCCACATTTATTAAAAAGATCATTGAGGCAATATCTACAAATAAGCATTTAGAGTTATATGATAGGTGTTCAAGAAAATCTGAAAGAGCTACTGATCTGAAGCTTGGAACAAATAAAATAAGGATAGAAGACACAGTTGCTGCAGAAGTAAAGAAGAAACTAAAGGCTATGAATATTGGTCCACAACATGTAGCTCAAATTCAACCAGTCCAAAATGTAAATTGTGAAATTTGTGTAGGGCCTCATTTGACTGTATACTGTGTTGCAACCGCGCAACAAATTGAAGAGATAAAATTTCTAAAGTAGAACAACCCTTATTCTAACACTTACAATCCAGGGTGGAAGAATCATCCAAATTTTTCTTGGAAAGATCAACAAGGGAATGTTCCAAAGCAGGGTCCCATTCAATATCAGAACCAATCGCATCAATACCAACAATAGCAACAATACCCACAACAACAACAACAACAACAATATCAACAACAAGCACCCAAAAATGTCGATTGCGGACTTTCCATTGAAAAGATGGCCGCTCAAAGTTCTCAGTTCCAAGAAGAAACAAGAAATAATCAAAGGAACATGACTGCTTCTATCAAAAATCTTAAAGTTCAGATAGGTCAGATAGCACAACAAATAGTAGGTTATCAAATACAAGGTTCCTTACCTAGCAAAACAGTACAAAATTCAAGAAATCATGAGAATGTTAATGTTGTCACGTCGAGAAGTGAGAAAGCTTCTAAAGATGAAGAAGTTATGCCACCAGTAAAGCCAATTGAAGAGAAAAAGAAAAAAGAGGCTAAACCTGTGATTAAGTTACCATACCCTCAGAGAGTGACAAAGAAGGATAAAAGAGAGACAAACTTTGAGAAATTAATCACAATGTTCAAAAAGATAGAGAGCAATATGCCCTTTTTTGAAGCACTCGAGCAAATGCCCATGTACACAAAATTCATGAAAGAGGTAATCTCTGAAAAGAGACCAATAGAAGATGGGCGGTAGCCTTGAATGAAAAATGTAGTGCAATATCACCAGGTAGGAGAATCCCAAGCAAGTAGAAAGACCCCGGAGCAATCATAGTCCCATGCACTATAAAAGACAGAACTTTCAAGAAGACACTAATTGATTCTGGAGTCAGTGTGAGTCTGATGCCACTGTCAATATACCAAAGGCTTGGTATTGGAAACATCAGTGATACAAGGACGAATCTGAAGTTTGCAGACCACTCCATAAAGAATGCATATGGGATAGTAGAAGACGTATTGGTGTCAATAGAGGAATTGAGTTTTCCTGTTGATTTTGTGATCATAGACATACCTGAGGATTAAGAGACACCTATTATTCTTGGTCGACCATTCATGCGGACAAGTCGATGCAATTTTGACATAGACTAGGGCACACTAACTTAAAAAGTTTATGATGATAAAATAACCTTGAATGTTAGTGAAGACAGGAAGCAAGAGGTAGAAAAAGAAAATCAATATCAAGTAAGCATGATTAGGACAGATGTGAAAAGCCAAAGTAACATACCAACATCAGAAAAAGACTCAAGAAGGCCTTCTCAACTACTACCACCTCCATTAGCAACTCCAAATGGAAAAATTCTTGTTTCCATTCCAAAAGCCACAAGAAAGAGAGTGAAGCCTTATCACCAAGGAACTGGCATGGTGAAGAATGCTCATCTACGCAGATAGTTTGGTGAACCGTTGAGCCATGCGACGTTAAACGAAGCGCTTCGTGGGAGGCAACCCACACTTTTACTTACTGATGATTTTCATTTTTGTTATTTGCTTTGTTTCTTCGTCAGGTGATATACAATCTCTTAACATGGGAAGACAAAAGGAGATACATGCAATTGAAGAAGAGTCAATATAGAGAATGGTACCCAGAATAAAAAACCACACAGTCAAGAAAAACAAGTTTTGGAGGAAGTATCAGAGGCCGACTACTGGCGCCTGTAACAGATGCTACGACCCGTAGCAAGCAGAACAGAACCTCTGGAGAATTTGATCAGAAGTAGGGGAAACAGAAGCCTACTACGGGCGCCCACAAAAGATGCTACGACCCGTAGCCGGTAGACCTCCAAAAACTGGCCTGAAATAGAAACCTACTATGGGTGCCCATAGCAGCGGCTACGACCCGTAGTAGGCAAGTACTAGAGTATGGTGGCAAGTAAGAAGCCTACTAATGGCATCCGTAGCAGTGGCTACGACCCGTAGTAGGTCTGCGGGGAAAAATGAAGATTTTTTGAAATAACAAGGGTTTGAATTCCAACCCTCAATCTTCTCTCACCTTGTGCCCACTCACCATTCTTTACCCAATCAACATTTATCATATCTCATCATATCCCCTTAAACACCAATTATATCATAAGTCATTACCTTTAATATTTTCTCTCTCATTCCAATCCTTCCATATTCATCTCCTACTTCCACTTCTTTCTCCAACTTCTCACAAAAACTCAATTGTTGCCATCTCCTAAAGCTCCCACCTTTTTCCACATAACTACTTAAAACCTCAAACTCCTATCATCAAACCTTCATAAAATCCCCTCCTCACTATTATTCCGAGTACAAATTTCTCTGAAGCTTAACTTTTCAATTGGAAAATTTTCAAGATGCCTCCAAAAAGAACCAATGTTACAGAATCATTCAAAATAAGATAGCACAGTGCCCGTAACTCAAACCCTCACAACATTGTTTTCGAGGACGAGGAGCAAGTCAAAAGGTATTCAGTGCTTTCACGGTGTAAAATCACGCCATCCAGGTACATGTGTGAACAAACTCTAACTGATTTAGGGTTGAAATATGAGGTTGATAGAATGTTTCATGTAATAGGATTATTAGAGTTTATGAATTTTGAAGCGTCGACTTTTGAGCGCATTACTCTTGAATTTTTGAGCACACTTGATTTTCAGTTGTAGAGAAAGTGGCTTGGAAATATGAGGTACTACTTTGGTACCCTCAAATTTCTCATTTTTAATGAGAATCATGAATTAACTGTTGAGGAGCTCGGAAACATCCTAAAACTACCCATCTACGGGCCCAACGATGTGCCAAATGACTTTCCGGTGAAACATTTTTGGTCTCAAATTATAGGTAGTCCTCGGTAGGGTTCCGCAACCGCCAATGCATAGATGATTCAAAAACCATGCTTCCGGTACGCCCAAAAGGGCCTTGCACACACTCTTTTTAGCCGGGGTGATAGTACCGGGATAGCCACTCAGAGGGAGTTATTTTTTCTGCACGCAATGGCTAATAATGCGATTATTAATGTTGTTGCATTTACAACTAATTATTTGGGCAGAGTTGCTCGTGCACCCACCGGGGGCATTTCCATGGGGGGTATGATTACCCAAATTGCATAGCATCTCAGATATAGTCTCAATTTGTCCTCTGACACCCCTGTTGTAGGTAAAGCAAAAATTGATATGGAATCCCTCATTCACCAAGGGGTGATTGCTGTTACGAATGACAGTTGCTCACTGATGAGTTGTGGCCAGTTTGTTATGGAATTACCGGCCCATAGCATTGTAAGTATTATTGGTCGTTCTAACTGGTTATATGCGAGTTCCATTCCCGAAGAGGAGGACATACACAATATGGATGATTTTATTGCAGGTAATACTATGGAGGAAGATGCCACCTTCCAGCCACAGTTTGTACCTCCAAGTCAAGAGCCGACCCAACAAGGTCCTGGATCATTCTTTATGAGTCAGGACCAATGGATGTGGATGTAAGTGGAGCTCGGAGACTTGAGAGCTGAGCAAACACGACAAAGAGTTGATTAGATTTGGCAAGGAGCTATGTTGAAGAATATGCAATCCATGATGAAACAGTTGATGTTGCATTTCCTCCACCTCCTAAATAAGGGCTCTATAAGTCACCCCCTCTCTTTCATGTTCTAAAACATTGAAGCCAATGTTTAGTTTAGGTTTTGGGAAGGTTTACTAGTTTCTTTTTACTATTTTTTTTTACTATTTTGATTGTTTATTTTGATTAAGTGTTTCAAGTAATACAATTGCTGGATTTTAGTGTTTGAATAAGTGAAGAAGGTTAGTAATAATAGATGATTGGTTACCTCCGAGGAATTACCCCCAAAAATGTTGATATTGTTGAAAATGATCAAACACAACTTTCTTGAGCTCAACCAACACGAAACCCTGTACATCCCAACTTAAGAGGGAAGCTGCATCGCACTAGAGGTATTATGGGTTTTGTTAGATTTACCAAACATGGTGAGAATAAAAGGACAAACACAAGATTCATCATGAGAGATAATTAAGGCATGTCTCTATCACTCATAGTTTGCATAAGTTCTCTTCGAATTTCACTGCATTAGTACACACACAAAGGCAAGTTTTTTCTTTTAACCCCGAGCCTTTCAAGTCAACCCTATTAATTATTACCCTTTGTTCACCAAATTTGATCATGTATCCTTTTATTTGTATATATCACCACATTAATTTAACTAGTGGCCCAAACACTTCCTTACCCTGTTTAGAGAAATTGTTGTTTTATTTAAGCTGTGTTTAATTCTAAGTTTGGGGTAGCCCCACAAGAAACTGAAAATAAGGTGAGTGCGGAAAAAAATAAGAAAAACGACCATCGAAAAAATAAACAAAAGAAATAGAAAAGAAAAGAGAGAATCTGATGGAACAAAGAAAAACACTCACCAAATGAAAAAAAAACTCAGTTGGATACAAAATTAAAAACAAAAAGAATTGAGTAACTGAGCTGGAAAAAAAGAGAAATGTCTATGGTATTTTAGAATAAACACAGTGAAAAGAATAATGACATTGACTCTGAACATAAAAACCATTTATATCCCTTCCATATCCCACCTTAACTCAAGCCTCGTTATAACTTGAAAGACCTCAAAAGTGTGTGTAGTGTGTAGGTGAGATGAAAGGAGAAGTCATTCAAACTTACGAGTAGGTATTGCATACTATGAAAGTGTGAGTGCAAACATTTTAGCCCCGAGAGTCCGGGTGAGTGTGTGAAACAAGCTGACAAGTGAAGTAGTACTTCTTTGTGGAAGTGTGGCGGAATAACTAAATGCGGAAAGCAGAGGACCCTGAAAGAAGAAGAATGAGCAAGTTGTGGAAGATCTCAGCAGTATTGTGGTAAAAGTTGAATCTTTAACTATTTTTGAGGGTGACATGTGGTGAAATTTTTGTCTTGAAAATTGCTTGAGGGCAAGCAATGAGATAAGTTTGGGGTTGTGATCAGTCACCGCTTATGCTATATATTCTATCACTTATTCGCCAAAAATCCAGGTAACTTGTATTACTTTGTTCTTAGTTAATGGTCTGTTGAGTCAATTTATTTAACCGATAGTTAATTTTATTGTTTCTTCATTTTTAGTGTCATTTCTATTTTTTCTCATTTTATGCTTTGGTTGTATACCTTTTTTGTGTTTCAGGTTCAAGAAGGTAGTCAAGTATGATAGAATATAGAAACCAATGAGAAGAGAAAAGAATCAGAAATATGTTTTCATGGTCCAGTAGGCCTGCTACGGCCACCTGTAGCACCTACTACGGGTCGTAGCAGGAAGTTCTGAAGCAAATAATATAACCATCCAAACAGGGGCCTACTACGGCCACCCGTAGCACTTGCTACGGGCCGTAGTATGAGGTATGACACAGAAGCCCAGAATCCACAGGAGACAATGGCCTGCTATGGGCCGTAGTAGGGGACCTGGACAAGACCACCAAAAACAATGGCCTGCTACGGCCACCTGTCGCACCGGCTATGAGCCGTAGTATGCATGCGTGAAAAAAGTCAAAATTTGTCTTTTCTTTTGTTATTCTTAAGTGAGGGGAATTTTGGTCAATTAGAAAGAGAATGTGATGGACTTTTATGGATCTGTTTGAAGAGAGAGAATACTTTTCTATTAAAAGGGAAGTTTTCAGACAAGAAAGGATACACTTTTTAGAAAGCAAGAATTCACACGATTCAGAATTAGAGAAATCAAGGTTTTAGGAGAAACGAGATTTTTCATGAGCGGAAGCAATTGAAGATAAAAGTTCATATGAATACTTGTAATGTCTCCATTTTATATTTTTATTTGCTTGAATACCATAAGTAGCTAAACCCCCCAATGCTAGGGGGGTGCCCCTGATTTTGATCTGTAATGAATTTGAGTTTATATTTGCAATGACAATATTGTTTTTCATAATTACTTTAATCTTGTGATGTGCTTAATGCTTTCTCTTTCAGAACAATTGAGATTGTTATATGATTATCAATTAGGTTGAACCGCCTTTGGTAATGCTTTAATGAGATTATTTTACAGTAGATATTACCTAGGACTAGGGATACCCTGTAGGAACCAAATTGTTCTCGATATAATAATGCTTAATTTCATCGGTAAATTTCTATGAACATAGAGGTTAGGGCTAAATGATTAAAGGTTTTCTCACCAAGGTATTGGGAGAAAACACCATTGAGAGCTGACATATTACTCTATCTTTAAAACCCTTTATTAGTACTATCTATTTTATTTGCAATTATTTTTATATATTTGAATAAAAAAACCATGACACAATTTTTTGTTTAATTGAACAACAATTAAAACTAAATATTTACGTGCAGTCCTTGAGATCGACATTCGGGGAACTTTCCTCATTATTACTATAAAGGAAAAGTAGTACACTTGCTATTTTTCCGATCAACACTGAATGGTCATTAGCCCCTCCAGGGGACTCTCTGTTAGTGTGCATATATGGGTATGTCGAAGGAGGAGCTATAACCTCTGTATCACCAGTAGTAGTAATCTCGACGTCACCTGTCTCAATCTAAGTAGTAATAGGGGCCACATCTATCTCGGTCTCAATAGTAATAGGGGCCACATTTGTCTCAGCCTCAACAGTAATATGGGCCGTATCTATCTCGGCCACCTCAGCTGGGTCAATAAGAGCCTAATCATGCACCTCCTTAGCATGAACAACCTTAATAACCTGCTCATCTACATCATCTCTGGGCTGGTTGTCACCTTTAATAGGTCGACGTCAGGTGCTACGGGGTGCGCAGAAGAACTGTGCAGCCAACTATTTCCGGTGAGAACCGATTGGAGCTACTTTCCCCTCTCGTAAATGATCCTGGAAGCAATACTTCCTTCCTTTCCTCTGATCCTCACTAAAAATGGAAAAAATTCAAAATTTCCATTAACCATCAGCAATTTCACAATCCCCGGTCTTAAATTAAAAAAATTAAACTATCAGCATTTTCAAAATTCCCGGTATAAGTGTATGAGTAAATATCGACAAAGTTGAAATCCCCAGTAAAAACTTATCCATTTATACCTGAATTTTCAAAATTCACGGTATAAATACAAGATTTTTTTTACCATAAATTTCAAATTTTTTGATAAAACTCATGAAAGTTATGATATTTTACCAGATATTTTGAAATTTCCGATAAAAACTCATGAAATTCATGAAAGTTGAAACATGTTTACTTTTGATGAAATTACAAGTGTGAGCTTCAAGATTTCTGATATCGCCAATTTTTTTGTGTGAAATGTGTGAGTTTTCTTTGGATTTGGAATAATGGTTTTAAAGTTGTGAAAGAAAATAAAGTTAACTCACTCAATGTGTGGGGGTTCCAGATATAAGATGGGGGTGACAAGTTAAATTCTTTGACAAAATATATGTATAAAAGTACCCAACTCGCCAACAATGTAGCTAGTTAGTAACACAAAACAAACTTGGACACAAAGGATGGGTTCATGTTTCCTTCTTTAATCCATGTAAGAAGTACCTAAGGTATTACTCTTTAGTTTCGACACTTGATCTTAAGGTGGACAAATTTGAATAGCTCGATTGAAACCAACCGACCAATTGTCTTTTTTGTGCAAATGGATTGGGTCGGGTCAGATGTTAGATTGATCGAGGTGTTTAATTTAAGTAATATAGGGTTGTTTGGGTCGGGCTCATATGATTATTTTGGACCCATAAAAAACCGAACCCGACCGAACTCAACTAATATTCTTTTCATTAATATAGGGCTACCCATTATAAAAATGAGGTTCATAATACTGTCAAATTATTATCATTTTTTAAATCTAATCATGACATTGTGTACTCACAAAGATACAAGACACACAATATGAAATTTTATGTGTTATTTAATGTGTGGTTTAAAGTATGATAATGACCAAATTAATATCGAATGATATTGAAAATGTTATAGCATAATAATAACTTTTTTAATAATAAAAAAAACAGTTCTTCATTGGATTATTTAAAATTTTGATAATTTATATATATATATATATATATATATATATATATATATATATATATATATATATATATATATATATATATATATATATATATATATATATATATATATTTAAATGAATGTTTGTAAATTTATAAAAAAATGGGTCATTTTTATGAGTTAATTCCAACAAACTTTAAACCGGTCAAGCCCACCTGAATTACCCGCCAAATCGATTTAACCGAATCAACCATAAATTGAAATTTTATCGGTCAAAATTAGAATTTGTGTTGAATTTTAATTTTGGACCCGATATCGACCCATTCTGGCCGATTGTCCAACACTACTTGATATATATCGAGAACTCAAGAGGGGGGGATTTGAGCTCAAAAGTGGTGGGTCATGGGTTTAGAAGGGGATCCCTGTTCCAGAGAGAACTAAATGTTGAGTTGCTACTACATGAATAAGTGTCACATTGTGTCGTGGGTCACATTGTTTATACATAATTGTATATTGTTATGGATGAGTGTGAGATTATGGTGATATTGATTGTGTATCGGATGTATGATATGTTATGTATTTCTGTACCATCACATTCTTTACACTGTTCATATTGAAGTTGTTTTTTCACCCTTTGCTTAATGTTGTCCATCAAGGATATCTTGTAGATACCCAGGAGTAGAGTTGTTGTTGTGTGTGGAAGGTGGCTTGTTGGAGCTACTTTTTTTAAAATCATATTTAGTAGTTTTAGTGTTCTGATCTTGTAACATCAGGAACGAAACACTTTGTATTGTTTTGAGTCAATGTTGAATCATGTTGTTTGGATTTGAATACTTTATTTACGAAGATTATTAGAAGTTGTTGTTATGATTTTCCATTTCATGTTGCTAATATTTTGAAAATATGTTTTCGGGTTGTCGAGGTGACACTTTAAATTGTCAATTAATTCTTTTTAATAAGTTTCAAGGTTTTGGGTGTTACAAATAGTGGTATCAGAGTAGGTCGGTCCATTCGGCCATGTTTTGGTGATGTTGTTTGTTCCCTAGTATGCGACGAATGTGTGAACACTGTAGGTGCAATGTTTCTTCTAATGTCTATTTACTGGTGTGCAAAATATGGCAAGAGGAAGAAACAATCGAGCGATCATTAATGTTTTGGAAGTAATGGCTCAGGCGTTATAGGTTCAGCAGAATCAGGCTAGTGATGAAGTACGTGGATTTAGGATGTTTCAGAGAAACAATCTACCAACCTTCAAGGGAAGATACAAACTATAGGGTCCACAAACATGGATCAGAGAGATTGAGAAGATTTTTCAAGTGATGGCTTGCACTAAAGTTTAGAAGGTGCAATTCGATACTCATATTTTATCAGAAGAGGCCGAAGGCTGGTGGGATAATACGCGTCAGAGAATGGAGGTTGATGGTGCTAAGATTACTTAGGTTATGTTAAAGGCCAAATTTTTGGAGATGTATTTTCTAGAGGACGTACGCAGTAAAAAGGAGATCGAGTTCCTCGAGCTAAAGCAGGGAAAAATGAAAGTTGCAGATAGCTAGTGGGTTTTTGTCCATACTATAATGGTGCGGATATTGAGGAGTCAAAGTGTATCAAGTTATAAAGTGGACTGCTTCGGAGATCAAATAGGGTAATAGGTATCATAAGATTTGCCAATTCCTATGTTAGTGAATAACTATAGAATGTATGATGAGGATATCATTGTCCGTTCTACTCACTATAAGAGTCTTAGTGAGAAGAACGGGAAAAATCAGTATCGTGGGAAATAATATAGTGCTCCAGCTGACAAACGGAAGCAGAAGGCTTCAGATGAGAAAAGGTCAAGTGGGGGAGAGACTCCCGCTTCTATCAAGTGCTTTAAGTGTGTAGTTGCAACCCATCGTGATAAGAACGACATGAGTTCTAAGAAGAGATGCTTTAACTGTGGAAAGACTGTACATGTTATTGCTGATCGTAAGAGTAATATCCTAACTTTGCTTCAACTATGGGGAACTAGGTCACACTAGTACTCATTACTAGAAACCCGAGAAGGTTTAGTTTGGAGGGAAAGTTTTTACTTTTACTGGGTCAGAGACTACTAGCACACACAAACTGATTTGAGGTACGTGTTTTATTAATGGTGTTTCATTGATTGCTATTATTGACACGAGTGAAACACATTCTTTTATTTTGCTTGATTGTGCTAAGAGGTTAGATTTAAAGTTGTCTTTTATGGTTGAGAGTATGGTTATTGATACCTCAACTAATGGTTTGGTGACTACTTCGTGGGTGTGTTTGAACTGTCCACTGACTATTTATGGTAAGAGTTTTGGGATGGACTTAGTATATCTACCGTTTAATTAACTCAGTGTTATCCCTGGAATGAATTAGTTAGATTTCAACCATGTTCATATCAACTGTTTCCATAAGTCGGTGTCATTTCCATAATTTGATGCAAGTGAGGAGTTATTTGTATCAGCTAAGCAAGTGGATGGATTCATGAAGGACAATGATAAGGTGTTTATGATATTAGCTTCTATGAAGGCAGGAAGAAAAGTTGCGAATTGGTGAATTACCAGTGGTGTGTGATTTTCCAGAAGTGTTTCCAAATGATATTATTGATTCTCCGCCAGAGCGCAAAGTTGAGTTTGCCATAGACTTAGTACCTGGTACTAGTCCTGTGTTGATAAATCCTTATAGAGTGTATGTTTTAGAGTTGAGCGAGCTGAAGAATTAGTTGGAGGAGTTGCTTGAGAAGAAGTTCGTTTGATCGAGTGTCTCGTCATGGGGAGCGCCAATATTGTTAGTCAAGAAGAAGGATGGTAGAATGAAGTTGTGTATTAATTATTGACAACTGAATAAAGTGACAATATCCTCTTATGAGAATTTTCAATTTGATGGATCAATCGGTTTGTACATGCGTATTCAGTAAGATTGATTTGCGGTCAGGTTATTATCAAATTCGTATGAAACCTGAAGATATTTTGAAGACTGCATTCAGGACAGGGTATGGTCACTATGAGTATTCAGTGATGTCATTTGGTGTGCGTAAAGAGACTAGAGTGTTCATGGAGTACATGAATAGAATATTCCATCCATACATAGATCAGTTTGTGGTCGTGTTCATCGAAGATATCTTGATATATTCTAAGTCTGATGAAGAGCATATGGAGCATCTAACGGTTGTGTTGCATACCTTGCAAGAAAAGAAGTTGTATGCGAAGCTATATTAGTGTGAGTTTTGATTGAAATAAGTGAGTTTCCTTGGTTATGATATCCGGTGGTGGTATCATAGTGGATCCATCAAAGATAGATGCAATGTTGTAGTGTGAGACTCCGAAGTCGGTTATTGAGATAAGAAGTTTTCTTCGTTAGGTGGGTTACTACAGGAGGTTTATCAAAGGGTTTTCAAATTTGGCATTGTCTTTGACTTAATTATCTCAAAAGGGTTAAGCTTATGTTTGTGATGTGCATTGTGAAGAGTGTTTTCAAGAACTCAAGAGGAAGTTGACATCTGCTCTAGTTTTGATTTTGCCGAATCTGAGTGAGTCCTTTGTTGTGTACTGTGATACTTCAAAGATAGGACTAAGGTGTGTGTGGATACATAATGGTCAGGTTTTGCTTATGCTTCTAGAAAATTGAAAGTTCATGAAAGGAATTATCTTACGCATGATTTAGAGTTTGCAGCCATGATGTTTGTGTTAAATATTTGGAGGCATAATTCGTTTGATGCCAGATTTGAAGTGTTCAGTGACCACAAGAGTTTGAAGTATCTATTCTATCAGAAAGAGTTGAATATGAGACAAAAGAGATGTCTTGAATTTTTGGAGGACTATGATTTTGGCTTAAGTTACCATCCGGGTAAAGACAATGTTATAGTTGATGCTTTGAGCAGGAAGTCGTTGTATATGTCGATGTTGATGGTTTAAAAATTGGAGTTGTTTGAGTAATTCAGATACATGAGTATGGTGTGTGAAGAAACTTCTAACAGTGTGAAGTTGGGCACATTGGAGTTGACCAGTGGTATTCTTGAAGAGATTATAGAAGGTTAGAAAATTGACTTGGGATTGATCAATTGATTGGTGTTAATAATTAAGGTAAAGGATGTGATTTCGAAATCTATGAGAATTATGTGATGAGATTTAAAGACAGGGTTTGTGTACCAGATGTACCAGAACTTAAGAAGAGTATTCTTGAGGAAGGTCACATAAGTGGTTTAAGTATTCATCCCCGTGCTATTAAGATGTATCCGGATTTGAAGAGAATATTTTGGTGGCCAGAAATGAAGAAGGAAGTAGCCAAGTTTGTTTATGCTTACTTGACTTGCCAGGAGTCGAAAATTGAACATCAAAAGTCGTTGGGTCTGATGCAACTGTTGAACATTCTTGAGTGGAAAGAAGACAACATTTCCATGGATTTATTGATGAGTTTTCCAAAGGCGAAAAATTAATCTGATTCCATTTGTGTTATTGTTGGTAGACTGACTAAATTGGCTCATTTCATCCTGATTAAAATCATCTATCCTTTACAGAAGTTAGTTGAGTTGTATATTGAAAAGTTTGTCAGCTTACATGGTATTACTTCGAGTATTATTTCGGAAAAAGATTTGAGATTCACATCGAGGTTTTGACATAGTTTGCAGGAAGCTATGGGTACTAAGCGGAAGTTGAGTTCTGTTTATCATCTGCAAATGAACATTCAGATGGAAAGGATTATCCAATCTTTGGAGGACCTGTTGAGGGCTTTTGTTCTAGAAAAATAAGGTAATTGAGACAGTTATTTACCGTTGATTGACTTCACCTACAACAAAAGTATCCATTCTAGTATTGGAATGACACTGTTTGAGGCTTTGTATGATAGAAGGTTGTAAGACCCCAATTTTGACCCTAAGATCCCTCATGGCATCATAACATTGCATTTGCATTGCCTCAAGGATTTTTAGCATCTTGGTTCCCTTTGCCTTTGGGTGGGACTCCTTGTGATTGGTTTGAGATCACCAAGCATGCTTGAATTATACATCATTGTTTCTCCTACTTTTGTTTACTAACCAAAAGCACAAAAATGTGTCACTAACATCTTTTGTTTGAAGCTTGAGTATCATCCAAGACACTTTGTGGGTTCTATTTAGATGATCAGTCAACACAAGGGAATGGCTTGAGATACTTCCAACAGGTTCAAATGGGGTCTATTCTTCAGTCAAAATGTTAATCTTGAAGGACAAAAGTTTGTTCATGAGCTGTCATGCTCGCTAGGCGAGCAGAATGGGTCGCCTAGCGAGTCCCAAGAAAAGCCACCAGAATCACCTACGCTCAGAGGAATTTCTTGAACTGTCATGCTCGTTAGGCGAAGCCCACGTGTTTAAAAAAAAAGAACGAAAAACGAAAATAAATAAATAAATAAAAAAAAAATAAAAAAAAAATATATATATATATAAAAAAATATAAAATAAATAAATAAATAAAATATAACAGAAATTTTTTGGACTTGGGCCTCTCTCATTTGAGCCCACAGGTCCACAAAAATCAGGTTATAAATTCAGAGTTTCAGTGAAACAAAAATAATTCTATTCCTATTACCCTGGTAGGAAAAAGATAGTGAGAGAAGAGCTAACAGAGTTCAGAGCAACCTCCAGAGACTGAAGGGAACTCATCTGCAAAGAACCAATTCCCTCTCATATAAACCCTAAGAGTGCTTTGCAAACCCAACCGGGCAATTCAATTTCATTCGATCTCTCCAGTCAGGTTTGCCTTATTCCCATTACTTTATGCTTTTAATTTGAATGCTCTGAATGTATGAGGTATTATGGGTGAATTTGATACCCTTTTGATGCATGTGTTTGACAAGAGGTTTAGGCCTCATACCCTTGGTTGCTTTTTGTGAGCTTTTTGTGAATTTTAATGACATGATTCATGTGGTTACATTTTGATTTGGGGGCAACTCTTGATTACCCTATCTTGTTTCTCTAACATGTTTGTTGAGTTTTTGTGAGGGCTCATATGACTCTTGCAGAGATGGCTTGCCTGGTGTTCCACTTTATTTGTGGGATACCACTTGGAGGTTTATTCCGATTACCTGTACTGACTCGCTTTCTTTGATGGTGTTTAGCTTGGGAATCTCTGGTTTTCTTACCTCTTAAATTGCTGTTGCTCTGGATCTTTATCCGCGTGGTACCTTATTTTTCCCGCATTTTACCGCTTTCTTAGGTTTCGCATAGCCTCGTGGCATGACAATTAAGGTTGCGCGGTTCCTTCATCTAGGACTGCCTTTTTGCATGAGCATCCCTAAACACCCCAAACTCATTGATTTTTCTTCTCCTAAGAACATGTTATCTCCTTCTACTACAGGCGAGTAAGTCTCCAAAGGTTGAGCATCCGGTAGATTGCATAGTAACGTTGTTCACCCCAAAACACTACCCTTACCCCATAGGTGGTCGAACTACGTTTTGCTCTGATTTTCATCCCAGATGAGATACGTAAGCATAAGACGCGATGTCTTAGCGAGCACACTCCTCTTTAACCCATAGGTAGCCGAGCTACGAAGACTCTGATTCTTAGATTCAGATGGGATACGTATGCAGTGGATGCGACATCCGTGCAAGTCATTTTCTTTTAACCCTTCTTTTAGTAAGTAGTACATTAGATAAACATACACGCTTTTCTCATCCCTTCAATCATGTTTGCACAAATAAATTTTCAAAAAAAAAAACAACAACCTTTGCAACAAATGTGAAAAGGCTCCCTAGGAGTACCTAGGATGCTTTGGGTGCCTAATACCTTCCCATTGCATAACCAACCCCCTTACCCAGATGTCTGACATTTTTACTAGTTTTTGATTCGATAAAACTTTTAGGTTTTTGTTCGCTTTCTAACCATTCCTTTGGATAAATAGAAGTGCGGTGGCGACTCGACTTGTATGATTTACCTTGGATTTAGTCAATATCTCTAATGGTAACGAATACCCCGCTACAGAAAAATGGCGACTCTGCTGGGGAGCATTTGCCTAGTGGGTTTTGCCTACTTTTCATATTTGTTGTGTTGTATTGTTATGTGACATATTTTTGTGCAATTTGGGATTACTGTATTGTATGTAATGATTGAATTGCTTGATATTAATTCCTTGTATGCTTGGTGATCTTTGTGAGATGAGTTCTATACCCGGACTCGAGTGCACTTAGGATAGGAGAATGGCGTAGTCTTGTTGACTTGTGTGGAGTTATTCCTTAGCAAGTTGACTTGCAAGCCCATTCACTTGGTGTAGGTCATGTTGGGATCAATAATGTCACACAAGTAGTTGTGGTTAGACATTACTTTTTCCAATATAGACCTTAGAAGCCAAGGACCTTAGTTTACCAAACCCATCTTGGCCTATTCGTAGGATGTAGTGCGAAAGTCGTTCAAGTGTAAGATTTGATACGATTGTTACGCGATACTACACTCATAAGAGTCTCTCTTGAGAATATTTTTGGAATACGAGTAGTCGTTTCTCCGATAATATCCAAAAGATGGGATGATGACTATGGGAACCTTTTGTAGAACATGTTTGGCAGGTTTAAACCTTAGTACACTCCCTTTGGGTGGTTCTTAACCTAAACTCCATGCTCGTGACTTGCAACAAACCCTTGATTCATGGTTGATCCGTTCAGGTATCCTTAATATCAATGGAACTTGGGTGTTGATAAGGTGTAAACCATAATCCACCAAAATGGATGGTTGATATTAAGGATAACATGATCCATCCCATGACCTTTGTTTGGTGTGCTTTGCTTGATCCTTGAGTGTGATTGTTGCATTCATGCATTCATGCACCCATTTGCATTCATATCATCAAAATAATAAAAAAAAATTCAAGGAACTTAAGAGGTCTATTTGCAAAATTTTCAGACATGGAAAGACAAAGAAGGAATACAAAGAAGTACAGTTTCAGACAACCAGATTTGAAAGAGTTAAGGAATTTGACATCTTATGTATTAGATCCCTTGGGTTTCAAAGCTCGTTTTGGGAAACTTCTTCCTCTTCTGACTACTCAGGTGGATGAAGGATTGATGAGTGTACTGGTGCAGTTTTATGATCCCTTGTACCGTTGCTTCACATTTCCGGATTTTAAGCTTTTTCCTACACTTGAGGAGTATGCTTATCTTGTGGGTATACCTGTTCTGGATCAGTTTCCGTTCAGTGGCTTGGAAAGGGTTCCCACTTCTCAAGAGATAGCAGACATGTTACACATAGATGAATCTCTGGTTGATGCTCATATGACTACCAAAGGGGGAATTCAAGGTCTCCCTTCTGAGTTCCTCATCGCTCAAGCTACTATGTATGGGAAGGCCATGAGTGAGGATGCCTTTGAGGCCATATTTGTACTTCTCATCTATAGGCTAGTGTTATTCCCCAACATCGACAAGTTTGTGGATATGAACGCTATTAGGATTTTCTCTACTCTTAATCCCGTTCCGACTCTGTTGGGCGATACCTACTTCTCCTTGCATATGAGGAATGCAAAGGGTGGTGGCGCCATTGTGTGTTGTTTGCCTCTGTTGTATAAGTGGTTTATTTCTCACTTACCTCAGACGGTCGCTTTCAAGGAGAACAAGGAATGTCTACGGTGGTCCACGAGACTTATGTCTCTCACTAATGATGATATCTCTTGGTATAACCATGTGTATGATGGTGTGAAGATTATTGACTCTTGTGGCGAATTCTCCAATGTGCCTCTTCTTGGTACATGTGGTGGGATTAACTACAATCCTGTTTTGGCACGTCGTCAGCTTGGGTTCCCCTTAAAGGATAAACCCAATAACGTTCTGTTAGAGGGTGTATTCTTTCAGGATGGTAAAGATCCCCAAGGCTTGAAAGCTAGGATGGTCCGCGCTTGGCGCAAGATTCATAGGAAAGGAAGGAAAGAGTTGGGTCCTAAGAATTGCATCGCTTTGGAGCCTTACACTGTTTAGGTTAGGAAGAGGGCATCTGAGTATCTCATGCCTTACGAGTATCCGAGACCTACATCTATGATTATGGCTGGGCCTTCAACCCTCCCTAATCAAGGAGTAGAGGAGTTGAGAGACGAAGACCGTTCACGTGCCTGGATCCGTGAACGTGAAGAGTTGCTTCAGCAGATTAAGGAGAAGGATGCGTTGATTGAGTTTCTTGAGCATCAGGTTATTGATGACCCTGATGATGTATGGACTTCTCTACTTCCTCAGTCTTCTAAGTTCTGGAAGAGGAGGTATGATCGACTCGCCAAAGAGAAGGCCGATATGGAGGCAGCCTACGAGAGGGAGGTGAAGAGGCTTCGCGCATCTTATCTTCCTGTGTCCCGAGCTTTAGATGATTGTTTCTAGGGATCCATAAGACGATTATTTTCCTTTTCTCTTGTATATGATTGACGATGCTGCACTTCTTTTCCCTGATATTATTGGATGAGATATTTCCATGTGATAAAATGCTTAATATTTCCAGAATTTGCAAATAAAACTCTAAAGTTCCTTTGAAATAAAAAACAAATCATATGCACAAACATTGCATGCATCATATGCATAAGCAGGTTTTGTTTCCGGTCCCTTGCCCTGTGATCTAACTCTGTGTCCTTCATTTATTTTGAAGACAAGCTGACTCACCGGTACTACACTAGAGCCAATATTTCAAGACTAATGGATCACTTAGAGCAAGAGAACCGTGAGCTGAAAGAGGAAGTGGCCAGATTGACTGCCCTAATGGAGTCACTCATGGCTGCCCAGAGCCAGTCTTCTCCGACACCTTCAACTCCTCCCCAGAGGACAGTTATCTCCGAGATTGTCTCCTCTACTGTGCCCGCTGCCAGTGCATACTTTGTTCCAACATCCATGCCAACCGGGTTCCCGTGGGGGATGCCTCCCAATTTCATGCCTGAGGGTCCTGTTCCTACCTTTGCTTCTCTGTCGGCATCTAGCCCGGTCCTTGCCGTTCCTCCTCCTGTCGTGCATACTTTGCCCAGGGTAGACGACACCATCTATCATTCTGAGCCGTCTGAGGGTCCAGATGTTTATGAGAAGATGGATGCTATGAACGATCAGTTTCTTGAGCTTCGCAAAGAATTGAAAACTCTTAGAGGGAAGGATCTTTTCGGCAAGTCTGCTGCCGAACTCTGCTTGGTTCCAAATGTGAAGATCCCTGTGAAATTCAAGGTCCCTGATTTTGAAAATTACAAAGGAAATACTTGTCCTCTCAGCCACCTGGTCATGTATGCCAGGAAGATGTCGACTCAAACCGATAATGACCAACTACTCATCCACTACTTTCAGGACAGTCTGTCTGGTGCCGCTTTGCGTTGGTACATGGGTTTAGACAGCGCGAACATCCAATCCTTCAATGATCTCAGCGAAGCCTTCGTCAAGCAATACAAGTACAACGTGGATATGGCTCCCGATAGAGATCAATTGAGAGCCATGTCCCAAAAGGATAAAGAAACATTTAAGGAGTACGCCCAGAGGTGGCGAGAGATGGCAGCACAGATCGTGCCTCCACTAGAAGAGAAAGAGATGACTAAGATCTTTTTGAAGACTTTAAGTTCTTTATATTATGAGCGGATGATTGCTAGCGCTCCTTCTGACTTCACCGAGATGGTGAATATGGGGATGCGTCTAGAAGAAGGGGTCCGTGAAGGACGGTTAACCAGAGAAGAAGGCTCTTCTGCCAAACGTTATGGGGCGTTTGCAAAGAAGAAAGATAGAGAGGCACATGCTGTGATCTCCCATGAGAAACCAAGAAGACCCTCTGTGAGGAGGAAGACTGTGTGTCCTGCCAATAACCAGCACCAGGTGGCTCATATAGCACCTGTTTTCAGAGACAATCAAAAATATCAGCAACATAGTAACAATTAGCAACCACATCCGTAATATCAGCAACAACAGCACCGACCGCAGCAGCAGGCCTACCAGCCTCGAAACAGTAATCAAACCAGCACGAGTTACGAGAGGAAAAGGGTCACCTTCGATCCTATTCCTATGACGTACGCAGAGTTATATCCCTCTTTGATAGAAAGGAAGTTGATTACTCCGAGAGACCCACCGACTATACCTGCTAACCCCCAGTGGTGGTATAAGCCTGAGTTACATTGTGTTTACCATTCTGGTGCTCCCGGCCACGACGTGGAGAATTGTTACCCTTTGAAGACCAAGGTTCAAGACCTTGTGAGGTGTGGTATTTTATGTTTTGAGGACGTAGGCCCTAATGTGAAGAAGAACCCATTGCCCGAACATGGGAAATTTGTCAACATGGTCCAGGGTTGCCCTAGAAAATATAAGGTCAAATATGTCAGTCATATTCAACAGTCTCTGGTCCAGATGCATCGTTTCTTGTGTGACTACAGTCATTATGAGCATGACCATGATAGATGCCGAGTCTGCTCTGTTAACCGATTGGGTTGTTGCCAGGTGCGCAAGGATGTTCAGGAAATGCTGGACGAAGGAGTCATTGAGATCCTTCAAAACAGGAATGTTGATGAAAATGAGCCTGAGGTCAACGTGATTTCCCCAGTGTTCCGGATACCCGAGCCTGTTATCATAAAGTACAATGGTAGCAAGCAGAAGGCTTCTCCCGCTCTGATCATTAAGCCTGCTGGTCTTGTGCCTTACTCTTCTGAAAAGGCAGTTCCCTATTGCTATAACGCCGTAGTAGTAGAGAATGGGAAAGAGGTGTCCTTTCCCTCTTCTTCTGTTGTGAATATTTCCGATGTTAGCGGTTTGACCCGTAGTGGCCGTGTATTTTCAGCACCGCCGAAGCCTCAAAGTAATGCGGATTTTGTTGAACGCCTGATCGGGAACGCTGTGAATTCTCCGAATCCAGCACTTGCTGTTAAGCCCTCCTCCGTACTGAAAAATCCTACTTCTGTTGGCCCAAGTGGCAATGTGAAAGAAGACTGTGATGAGATGCTGAGACTCATCAAAAGAAGCGAGTACAATGTTGTAGACCAACTTCTACAAACGCCATCCAAAATATCTGTGTTATCCTTACTCTTAAATTCAGAACCACACCGAGAGGCTTTGCAGAAGGTGTTGGATGTGGCATATGTGGATCACGATGTCACTTTGGAGCAATTCGATAGCATTGTTGCAAACATTACTGCTTGTAACAACCCGAGCTTTTGTGACTCTGATCTCCCTGAGAAGGGAAGAGATCACAACCTGGAATTACATATATCTATGGGTTGTAGAGACGACGCCATGTCCAATGTACTGGTGGACACTGGGTCATCATTGAACATATTGCCAAAGTCCACTCCCTCAAAACTATCATATCAAGGGCCTCCCATGAGGCAAAATGGAGTAGTTGTGAAGGCTTTAGATGGGTCTCGCAAAACTGTGATTGGGGAAGTTGATCTCCCAATCAAGATCGGACCAAGTGATTTCCAGATTACCTTCCAGGTTATGGACATTCACCCATCGTATAGTTGTCTCTTAAGCAGACCATGGATTCACGAGGCAGGCGCCGTGACGTCCACCCTACACCAGAAATTGAAATTCGTGAAAAACAAGAAGCTGGTGGTGGTAGGGGGAGAAAGGGCTCTCCTGGTTAGCCATTTGTCTTCCTTCTCTTATATAGATGCTGAGGATGAAGTTGGAACTCTGTTCCAAGCTTTATCTATTGCTGAGCCTATTGAGAAAAGAACTCCTTCATTTGCTTCCTGCAAAGATGCAAAGCTGGCCATTGAGCGTGGTGCAACCACTGGTTTAGGAAAAATGATTGAGTTAGAAGACAACGAGTCCCGGGCTGGCATAGGTTTTTCTTCTGGTACTTTCAACAAGCAAGGGTTATTCAAGAGTGGAGGTTTCATCCACACTGGTCTAGATGAGGAGGCTGCTGCCATTTTAGAAGAAGATACAAAGGATTCTGGCAACTTCATCATCCCTGGTGGGGTCTGCAACAATTGGGTCGCTGTGGATATTCCAACAGTTGTCCATAAGTCAACGTAATGATCACTTTGTTTAAAAACCCTTCCTCCCATGCCAAAAGGAGGAGTGATGACATTGATGACGCATAAATACAATGATATTTTCATTCAATAAATTCATGTTAAATGTTTGTTTTTCCATTTATTTTCCCTTTTCGCTTTTGCATGAAATTGGTGATCACATAAAACCTCAAAATGGAATAAAATCAATCTTTTCATCTGCATAATGATTTGCCTTGTTTGAATTCTAAAGCTTTTCATATCCAAAATCATTATGCAGGCTGATCAAACCCATTGAACATAATGACCCAACACCATCTCCCAATTTTGAATTCCCTGTATTTGAGACAGAGGAAGATGATGTTGAAGAGATTCCTGATGAGATCACCCGACTACTTGAGCATGAAGAGAAGATCATTCAGCCGCATCCTGAGAATCTAGAAACAGTCAACTTGGGGTCTGAAGATTGTGTGCGAGAGGTAAAGATTGGGGCACTTCTGGAAGAATCTGTTAAGAAGGGGTTGATTAAGTTGCTACGAGAATATGTTGACGTCTTTGCCTGGTCATATGAAGACATGCCTGGTCTAGATACTGATATTGTGCAACATTTCCTACCTTTAAAGCCTGAGTGCATGCCTGTGAAGCAGAAACTCAGAAGAACTCATCCTGATATGGCAGTGAAGATCAAAGAGGAAGTTCAGAAGCAAATTGATACGGGCTTTCTGGTGACTTCTACGTATCCTCAATGGGTGGCCAATATTGTGCCCGTGCCTAAGAAAGATGGAAAAGTCCGGATGTGTGTGGACTATAGAGACTTGGATAAAGCTAGTCCGAAAGATGATTTCCCTCTACCACATATTGATATGTTGGTAGATAATACAGCTAAATTCAAAGTCTTCTCGTTTATGGATGGATTTTCCGGATATAATCAGATTAAAATGGCACCCGAGGATATGGAGAAGACAACATTCATCACACCTTGGGGAACATTCTGTTATCGAGTGATGCCCTTCGGTTTGAAGAACGCCGGAGCCACGTATCAACGAGCTATGACTACCTTGTTTCATGATATGATGCACAAGGAGATTGAGGTGTACATTGACGATATGATCGCTAAGTCAAGATCGGAGGTTGTACTCCCTGTAGAGGTGGAGATCCCATCAATGAGAGTCTTGATGGAAGCCAAGTTGACCAGCTGAATTTGATAGAAGAGAAGAGATTGACTGCCATGTGCCACGGTCAGTTATATCAGCAAAGGATGAAGAAAGCTTTTGATAAGAAGGTCAATCCTCGTGTGTTTCGAGAAGGTGACCTTGTGCTCAAGAAAGTTTTGTCTTTCGCGCCCTATTCCAGGGGCAAGTGGACTCCGAACTATGAGGGTCCGTATGTTGTTAAGAGAGCCTTTTCAGGCGGTGCTTTGATACTTACAACTATGGATGGGGAGGATTTCACTCGTCCTGTGAATTCAGATATAGTCAAGAAATACTTCGCCTAAAAAAAAATAAAAACTGAATAGCTCGCTAAGTTGAAAACCCGAAAGGGCAACTTAGGCAAAAATGAGCGTCTCGGTGGATTGAAAACCCGAAAGGGCGATCTAGGCAAAAGTTAGAGACACAAAAAATATATAATAATGATATATGTATCCCGCTAGATTGAGTACCTCATCCTGGGGCAATCTAGGCAAAAATTAGGGATTTGGCAAGTAACTGCATCCTGACAAGACCTTGTTCTACAACTGTCGTCCATAAAAGATTCTTGCTCATTATCAACCAAAGCTTCAAATACATCGGATTCAGAATTGGTGGAGAAATGGTCATTATGTTCAATGTAGCCCTTTTCCAATATATATCACCAATTTCAAATTTGTAAAGATCTATGGAGTCTTGCCATTCGCAGACTACCATTCTATCAAATAAATTTGAGCCTTTTATCCAATTATTGGCACTCTTATCTGTTTCTATTCAATAAATGTTTTGCATGTTTTGATTAAGAAAATATCATTGTTTTAAATGATCAAATTTTTTATATAATTTGTTTTTAAACAAAGTGAACATTCACAATGACGAAAGGATACTTAGGAGATCCTCAGTGCTCTCCCAAGGGTGGTACGATCCCCAACAGGGTAAGATTTTTGTCCATATTCCTGGCATGACTGTATCTCCTCCCTCTGGAACCCCTTGTGGTTTATCCTACCAAGTGGATTGCTTGTTGAGAGTCACCTCTCTTCCCTTCAGCAGAGTAGCAATCTTTCTTCCTCAGCAGCTTGGATCTCTTTGGGCAAGAGCGGTATTTGGTGGTTGATCCCGATAAATCCTTTATCTCCTCGGATAGATTCCCCAGTAGAGTTGTTGGTGTGGTGGACCTTGTCTGTGATAACTCTTGTCCCCAGCTGGAATGATTGATGATTCATCCCCTGCAGAGTTCTTTGCTTCCTGGTATCTCTGATCCCCAGCAGATTGGATACTCTCCGGTGAACTTGGCTTTCTCTCTTGAGATGTAGTACCGGGTGATTGATTCCTGGACCTGGTTGTGTTAGATATGTCTGTCTGTCAGTATACATCATACATAAACCACGCGCATTCATGCATAATTATAAAATTCAGATATTCATGTTGCATTCTTTGCCATATATCGTTGTTTGCTGTCTCCTGTTATTTGGTGATATACTTCCCCAAGCAGATGTGTGTGTCTGATCTCTCCATATAGAGTCAGCTCCATAAGCAGAAAGCGTCTATCCTTTCTTCCATATTCCCCACCGGGTTATATCCTCGTGGATGTTGATTGTTTTTGTTCCTTTCCAACACATATACTGGGATGGTTTTCCCCATTGAGTTATATCCTCACTAGGACAAGTCTTGATCTAGTGTGCCTATCTAGTTTGATCCTAGATCGGTCTCTTGAGACTCTTTTCCCCGTGGTAAATGAATAATTGCTCAATAATTAGTAATTATTATCCCCGGCGGAGTCTGTGTTTCTCTACCCTCATACCGGTAGTTGTAAACCCTATTTCTTCCCTTTTTGCAGAGTAACTATTTTTGCTCATCTTTAATTGGTGACAGTTATCTTCATCCAATATTCGGTGATGATATCCCCTCATCTGCTTGGATAATTGCCCTGATTACGCAATTTATCCCCAGCGGGTCATCTCTCGTCTACCTTGTTGTTGTTAGTAACGATTGTTTCTCCCCTGAATTGGCCATCATTATATACCCAGTTCCGGTATCCCGATGCCTTTTCTTTTCGGTCGATTTATCCTTTATTAACCCAGTAACCGGTTGTGGATAATCGTCCATGCGAGTATATTATCTACGTTCTGACGGTAATAGATAGCATATCTCATGCACTCTCGGGTCTGAAGCCTTTTGTTCTTCCCCGGTTGAGTAAGATTCCGATCCCCTTTGTGGAGTCGAATATCCATCCTGTAATCGAGTTTGCTTTTAGCCCTCTTTTGGATGATGAGTGTTTTGGGAATATTCCCCAATTCACTCCTTGGTTGGTCACCTATTATATGCCCAGTAACCGGTATCCCTGGTGTTCCTTCCTCTCTTCTCCCTATTATGACTTTTTGTCCCCTGTGGAGTCAGAATCCCTGAGTTGAAGTATACCTTTTAGGTTTTCCTCAGACGTTTTGAAGTTTTGATATCTCTCACCCTTATGCCGGTCTTGGATATTCATCTCTTCCTGAGCATGTTGTATCTCTCACCCTCATACCTAGCGTTCAAATCACATGTCTCCTTGAGCTTATTACCCAGTAACCGGTAATACCTCGTCCCGCTGCTTCCACTGCTTCCCCAGGAGTGTCCTTGTGGACATCCCCAACGAAGTCCCTTAGTGGATCGTTTTCATCCGGATTTTATCCGAAGTATCCGCTGTGGATAATTTTTTGCTGTATTGGCATATTCCCCAATACATGTATCTTTGAGTCAGCTCGAGTCTTTCCATTGGATCTTTTCCCTTTGAAATTCTGTTCCCTACGCTTTGAGTCGTGACCTGCTCGTGCATTTTTATCCCTTTTCTATCCCCAAGAGAGTCCCCAGGGTCTTGGTCCCATGGAGTGAATTGCTCATATGGATTATCAGTGGCTTCTGATTTCTTTGCTTTTGTGGACACATATCTCCACAGAGTGCTACCATTTTTCATACCTACATTTGCATCATGAGGTCTCTTAGGGACCAAAATTCGTCTCTTTGTTATTATTTAAGCCCATTCTACCCCGTCGAGACGAAGATTTTAACCTTCACTTCTCCGACTAGAATGACCTTAAATAGGGGCATCTGTAAGACCCCAATTTTGACCCTAAGATCCCTCATGGCATCATAGCATTGCATTTGCATTGCCTCAAGGATCTTTAGCATCTTGGTTCCCTTTGCCTTTGGGTGGGACTCCTTGTGATTGGTTTGAGATTACCAAGCATGCTTGAATTATACATCATTGTTTCTCTTAGTTTTGTTTACTAACCAAAAGCACAAAAATGTGTCACTAATATCTTTTGTTTGAAGCTTGAGTATCATCCAAGACACTTTGTGGGTTCTATTTAGATGATCAGTCAACACAAGGGAATGGCTTGAGATACCTCCAACAGGTTCAAATGGGGTCTATTCGTCAGTCAAAACGTTAATCTTGAAGGAGCAAAAGTTTGTTCATGAGCTGTCATGCTCGTTAGGCGAGTCCCAAGAAAAGCCACCAGAATCACCTACGCTCAGAGGAATTTCTTGAACTGTCATGCTCGTTAGGCGAAACCCACGTGTTTAAAAAATAAAAAATAAAAAAAAGAACGAAAAACGAATAAATAAATAAATAAATAAAATAAATAAATAAATAAATAAATAAGTAAAATATAACAGAAATTTTTTGGACTTGGGCCTCTCTCATTTGAGCCCACAGGTCCACAAAAATCAGGTTATAAATTCAGAGTTTTAGTGAAACAAAAATAATTCTATTCCTATTACCCTGGCAAGAAAAAGATAGTGAGAGAAGAGCTAACAGAGTTCAGAGCAACCTCTAGAGACTGAAGGGAACTCATCTGCAAAGAACCAATTCCCTCTCATATAAACCCTAAGAGTGCTTTCCAAACCCAACCGGGCAATTCAATTTCATTCGATCTCTCCAGTCAGGTTTTCCTTATTCCCATTACTTTATGCTTTTAATTTGAATTCTCTGAATGTATGAGGTATTATGGGTGAATTTGATACCCTTTTGATGCATGTGTTTGACAAGGGGTTTAGGCCTCCTACCTTGGTTGCTTTTTGTGAGCTTTTTGTGAATTTTAATGACATGATTCATGTGGTTACATTTTGATATGGGGGCAAGTCTTGATTACCCTATCTTGTTTCTCTAACCTGTTTGTTGAGTTTTTGTGAGGGCTCATATGACTCTTGCAGAGATGGCTTGCCTGGTGTTCCACTTTATTTGTGGGATACCACCTGGAGGTTTATTCCGATTACCTGTATTGACTCGCTTTCTTTGATGGTGTTTAGCTTGGGAATCTCTAGTTTTCTTACCTCTTAAATTGTTGTTGCTTCGGATCTTTATCCGCGTGGTACCTTATTTTTCCCGCATTTTACCGCTTTCTTAGGTTTCGCATAGCCTCGTGGCATGTCAATTAAGGTTGCGCGGTTCCTTCATCTAGGACTGCCTTTTTGCATGAGCATCCCTAAACACCCCAAACTCATTGATTTTTCTTCTCCTAAGAACACGTTATCTCCTTCTACTACAGGCGAGTAAGTCTCCAAAGGTCGAGCATCCGGTAGATTGCGTAGTAACGTCGTTCACCCCAAAACACAACCCTTACCCCATAGGTGATCGAACTATGTTTTGCTCTGATTTTCATCACAGATGAGATACGTAGGCATAAGACGCGATGTCTTAGCGAGCACACTCCTCTTTAATCCATAGGCAGCCGAGCTACGAAGACTCTGATTTTCAGATTCAAATGGAATACGTATGCAGTGGATGCGACATCCGTGCGAGTCATTTTCTTTTAACCCTTCTTTTAGTAAGTAGTACATTAGATAAACATACACGCTTTTCTCATCCCTTCAATCATGTTTGCACAAATAAATTTAAAAAAAAAAACAACAACCTTTGCAACAAATGTGAAAAGGGCTCCCTAGGAGTACCTAGGATGCTTTGGGTGCCTAATACCTTCCCATTGCATAACCAACCCCCTTACCCAGATCTCTGACATTTTTACTAGTTTTTGATTCGATAAAACTTTTAGGTTTTTGTTCGCTTTCTAACCATTCCTTTGGATAAATAGAAGTGCGGTGGCGACTCGACTTGTATGATTTACCTTGGATTTAGTCAATATCTCTAATGGTAATGAATACCCCGCTATAAAGGTGCATGCCACCTTTGTGTTGGTATGATTCTGGTGAAAATGTTATGCTTGGTCCTGAGATTATTCATAAGACTACCGAGAAGATCAAGATGATCCAAGAGAAAATGAAAGCTTCACAAAGTCGCCAGAAGAGTTATCACGATAAGAGGAGGAAAGTACTTGAGTTCCAAGAGGGGGGTTATGTGTTTTTGCGAGTTACTCCGGGAACTAGTGTTGGTCGAGCATTTAAGTCTCGAAAGCCTACGCCACGTTTGATTGATTTTTATCAGATTATAAATCGAGTAAGGTAAATGGCCTACATAGTTACATTATCGTTGTTTCTTTCGAATCTTCATGATGTATTTCATGTGTCTCTGATGAGAAAGTATATTCTTGATCCGTCTCATGTGGTTCAAGTGGACGATGTGCAAGTTACAAAGAACATGACCGTTGAGGCATCTCCCTTGAGAGTGGAGGATCGTGGGGTGAAACAACTGAGAGGCAAAGAGATTGCAATGGTAAAGGTGGTATGAGAAGGACCTGTTAGTGGGAGAATAACGTGGGAGATGGAGAGTCGTATCTGACTCTGTTTCCTTTAGGTAATTTTTTAGGACACAAATTCTCTAAGTGGGGAAGAGTTGTAAAACTCTGAAATTTGATTAATTTTTTAATCGAATTATTTGTATTTAATTTAAATAATTAGTATTTGATGTGCTTTTAATCAATTATTTATTTTGAGTGGTATTTGTATGTGGGGCATTGTTGGGGTACAGTAAGAGCCTTGGTGGGGTGGTATAAGGATTATAATAATTAAATAATTAGAAATAATTAGAATAAATAATTTTCTTTGATTAATTAATTAAATAAATAAGAAAAGAGGTTTTTAGGTGGAAAATAGAAGATAAGAGGAAATAAGAGAAGTGGTGAGCATTTTAAAAATAACTTGGCCTTAGTATAGTTATCTAAAGATTAAATTAAGTTTTTGAGATATAAAGAGGTTAGTGTAACCTAGAGAAATTAGTACATGAAATTAGAACTTTTGAGAGAAGAAGCAAGAACAAGGCTAGAGCTTGAGGAATGAAGAGCGCATATCCAAAACCTTGATCAATTCAAAATTTTGGCAATGAATCTAAGTTAAGGGGAGAGAAAGGGATTTTATATGGATGTATTTCATGAACAGGTAGAGAAGAGAGATCCTTAATCTCTTTAGGGACTATGTCAAATTCTTATGAATTATGATTGTTCTATTTCTGTATATAGGATATTTATGCCATTGTTGGAGTTGTTGAAGGTTTTAACATAAACATGATTTTGATGAAAATAATGAATCAATTGTGTAGTTTTGTTATTTGTCATGTTGTTATGATGTTATAACTTGTGATTTAATTTTTTGGGTGTATTAGGATGATTGGGGGTCAAAAAATTGGGGTTCAAGAGGACTCCCTTGGAAGAAATATTTTTCTTTCTGGTGCAGGATGACGGGCGTCACCCAGATGACAGGTTACCTGTCCTGCACCTTAAGACACCGACGAGGATCAACACTCTGATGGGGGGACCGTCATGGTCTCCAGGCTTGGTTTTACAAGTCGGTCGCCAGCATAATGATGATCTAGGAATTTGAAGCAGGTGATAGATGCGCCATGGTGACGAGTTACCCGTAATGCTCCTAGAATGGGCGTTTTCATTCAAGTTGACTGGTCTAAGTTGTTAGTTCATATTTTTGATGATATTCTACTGATTGGGTGATAATTAGTGATCATTTGGCTATGTTAAGGTAGTTAATTAATTATCAAGAATTAATTAATATTGTAGAATTCTCGCTTGTTGAATGATTATTGGTTTACTTACATATTGATGTTATATGACGTGAATAAGAGTGGTATGTTGATTGCAATGCATGATTATATGGTGATTAATTATGTATTATTGGTGTGCATATGTTATGATTATTGGTGGATAATAATTCATAAGGGGGGATTACTATTGTGTGTCAATGCATGTTATTTATGGCCATAAGGGGGACTGTAAGCATTATTATTGTTGTTGCATTGATTTGTATGGACATGCATCATTGTGCCGTGTCATTGAAAGAGACATGTTCGCTAGTTTAGAATGGGGGACTAGTGGCTTGTCTCAAACTCAGAATGGGGGAGGGGGCTCATGGGTTCAGAAGGGGGGACCCAGTCCTAGAGAGAATCAAATGTTAAGTTGGTACGACATGCATAAGTGTCACGTTGTGTTGTGAGTCACATTGCATATATATATAATTGTATATTGCTGTGAATGGGTATGAGATTATGGTGATATACATTGTTATTGGATGTATGATATGTTTTGTATTTCTCTACCTTCGCATTCTTTACATTGTTCTTATCGAAGTTGTTTCTCATCCATTTGCTTAATATTGTCCACCATGGACATCTTCTAGATACTCATGAGTAAAGTTGGTGTTGTGTGTGGAAGGTGGCTTGTTGGAGATAATATTGTAACACCTCAAAATTTGCCCTCCTCTTCTTGAGACTAGTTTGACACATTGCATTTCATGCTTAGAGCATTAGGCATTGCATTTTGCATATCATATGGAAATGAGAAGGTCATCCTCCAAAGTCTTTTCAGAAGATGGAGAAGTTACATGATTCAAGCCTGAGGGGCTCTATGAATTGATTATCAACCATCTGAGGGCATGGGCTCCAATTAGGGTTTCTTGATTCTTCAAAGGTCTTGAGAATTATCTTGTTTGCAAGGATATATTACCATCAACATGGTCCTATCATCATCAAGGGTTTCATTGTTCATTCTCAAGTTCCTCTGAATTAGGGTTGTGACCTCTGGTCAACCCTAATCAATGTCATTCTTCCAACCCAGCCTTCTCAAAGAGATGAGGTATTTTCTTGGGATGGAGATCACATGGTTATCATAAGGGGCTTACATGTGCTAGGGTTTCATTTTTGAGCAATTTCCCCAAGGGGTAGAGGCTCAAGCTGATCAGGGCATTTCAAGGTCATCTGAGGACCAAAGAGTCAACTGTGCAGTCAACTGAGGGCTATGAGGTGGGGAAATGAGTTGAGACACCTCAATCATGTTCAAAAGAGGTTCATTCATCATTTTTAACATTCATCTTGAAGATTCAAAGGTCATGGCAAAAGTTACCAAAAATGGAAAGTGACCTGTAATTCAAAGTTTCCAAATTTGGCAAGTTTTTGGTCCATATTCAACTTGACTTTTCAAGATCAAAGAAGTTTCAAATGGATTTTTGGTGAACATGAAAGTTGTATATCTTTGTCTCCCCTTTCCAAAAAGTCCTAATTCATGTCCATATGATGAATGGTTGAGAAGTTATGGCCAAATGATCACAAGGTGTGCATGGAAATTCAAAGTGGCATAACTTTGATACAATGCTCCAATTTAGTCCATTCTTTTTGCAAATTGCTCCTCATGATCAAGACTTTTCAAATGAACCATTGGCATGCATGAGGGAGGCTTGTATGCTCATCATTTCACCCATGATCATTTTGGAGGGAATTTCCATAATTTAAAATTGGCTTATGATACAAGCAAGATACCATTTCCATCATGATTATTGGTTGATTTTAAGTGGATTCCAAGCATTGCATGAGATTTGGCACGTGCACATGGCCATGCTAGTTTCATTTGAATTTTTTGCACTTTTCCTTATAATTCGCTAATCATGATTAACCAAGGCCTAATTGGATTTTCATTGTGATTAGCATGCCATATAAAAGCTGAAACCCTAATCACATTGGCCATAACAGAATTTCAGATCTCAAATTTTCAAGTTCCCTCCATTTTTCTCTCTCTTCGAAATTCATTTTTCTTCACACAAACACCAAATCTCGTTGCATATTTTTGATCCTGGTGCAATTCTAAGCAAGATCCATCCATCACTTGAAGCAATTGAGCAAGATTTCGTGCTGTTCAAGTGCATCTTCATGGAAATGGAAGTTTGAAATTGAGCTAGATCCAGTTGGTTTCAAGTGATTCTTTGTGCATAAAGCTTCAAGGCAAGAGCATAGGATTGGATCTGGAACTTTTGAAAGCTTGAACACGCGAATTCAGAAACTTCAAGTTCAAGGTGACTTCAAATCGATCTTCTCCTTTTGCTGTTTTCTTGTTATAGTTGTGTAGATCTCATTGTGTGGAGCATGTACATATGTTTAGATCTTGATTTGGTTGAGTATTATGCATGTTATGTGAAATGTAAGTTTTGTGCATGAATATATTTTTGCTCGATCTGGAAAAGTTAGGAGGAATTAGTTGATTTGATTATGATATTTGGACTCCTGGTTGAAATACGGTTCGATTGATGTACGCATCTTGCATTTCTGGAAAATTTGGTTGAATCTTCGCCGGAATGTGACCGGGGAAGACGACCGGAGCTACAGCTCCGGCGTCTGATGTGTCTTAGGGTTTTGTCCTGCGTGGCTTCCATGTGAGCGCTGAGTGGAAGATCCATTGGCCAGGATTCGTTTGACCAAGCCATGTGTTGCTTTGACTGGTGATGTGTGCATGAATGGATTTAATGAAACGCGTCGTTTCATTTAGGTGATGTGTGTGCTGATTGTGTTGCTTGCGTGTGTGAACCATTGGTTGTGTTTGTTTTGACATGCCATGCGTACCATTTGACTGCTGACCATGCATGCTGATGTAGATTAATGAAGCTGCGCGTTTTGCTTTTTAAATATGGACCGTTTGATGCAACTTTCGCGCCTTATCTGATGGCTATGGGTATTTCTGAATTAATTCAAATAATTGTTTCCCTCTATATTTTACATGTTATTCCATTTTATTTTGTTCACTTAGAAAATGCAATAAAAATTGAAAAATGATCCAAATTGACTCCAATTGTTTTTCATGGTTTTGTTTTAATGTCTATTATTTTTTGATGTTAATTTTGTGAATTGTTGATGTCTGGTTTGTGATGTGTGAATTTTTGAATGAACACTATGTTAATTTGATATGTTGTGTTCAATGCTTTGTGAAATCTTCATCTTTGATCCAATTGATCTGATTTTTTGTATGTTTGATCTTCATATGTGATATGAATTTTTGAGCACTGGTTTGAATTTTTTCTCATATGCTATCATTGTTTTTGACACATGAAGATGTATGTGACAATTTGTGTCACATTTTTTGCATTCAATTTGTGCATTTTTGTTCATCTATCATTTGAACTTTTCTGGATTTGATTCTTTTGCATATTGATTGTTCATGACATGTGGAACTTGCATAAAAAATTTCAAAGCCATTGCATACATTTCTGATTTGATTTGGATTTTCTAATTTGGATGTCCATTTTGTGCTCATTTGTTGGTCTTTCCATAGCATGAGCCATTTGAGGTACTTGCCTTATGAATTGATGTTGCTACTTTTGAGGACATTTTATTGAATGTTTGAATGTGCATTATGTAAAAGATTGGGTTCTGTTTTGATCATTTGGTTTGGTTTTGAACTTAGTCTTTGTACTAGTGTTTTGTGCATAAACTAACTGTGCTTTGTGTTTCAGGTTTGGACATTTAGCATTGATGGTTGAGTTTGTTCTCACTTTGTGAGATACGAATGCTTTGAATTCTAACTTTTGTTTGTTTTGTAGGATTCTAATTGATGTGCTTGAGCTCATGAGTGCTTGAGCATTGTTCATTGAGTTGTGTAACTGTGAATGGTTTCACTGTGTGTCTGTTGATTTTCTGATTGAAATATTAACTGTTTAGCTTTTGTACAGGTACATTAGTTGCTTGCTTTTAGCTCTTGCTAGAGCTTTGGATTATGGTTGATACACCACTTAGGTAGTTACCTTCTTACTCCATGTAGTCTGGAAGTCCTGTCACCTTTTTTGGCAGGCATTTTGCTGGCAAGTCCTCCTTAAGAGGCTCTGTTTGTGTTTGTTTACATTTGTGCCAAAGACCTCCAAGATGAGGCATGTGTTACTTGATAAGACCTCCAAGTTGAGGCAATTGACGGATAAAAGGGATTAGTAGCCAATCCCCCATTATTCAGTGAGTCGTTCTTTATGCTCGCATTACGTGCTGGTGCTTTTGAACATGTACCCAAGATCTTTGTCCAGTGTCTGTCAAAGTGGAATAGGATCCCACTTTCTGGATCCCCACACTTTCTTTGTTTTGAGCTCACCCAGGCCAGGGTTAAGAGCATGGGGTCTCATCCTGATTACTACTTTGATCAGCTTCACCCTGACGTTCAATGTCAGTGGTTAAGAGCTACAGATTACCCATTACAGTTTGGCTTGTTTGTTGAGGTTGACATGACCCCTCTTGACTAAAGCCTACCTATTGTTTGGGCCTCTTGTATGGATATAGTGAGTGATGCTTGTTCACTTGTGTTAATGTGTTTATCTGCTTTCCTCTTCTCATCTCCATTTCTATAGGAGTTGTATGATTGATTTCTGAGGAAGTTGAATGCATGTTAGAGACCTCAACTTAGGGATTGTTGATTGCATGACAAGTATTAGGCCCGAGTCTTAGTCTCCCTATTAGTTTGTTATTCCCCTGGTCTCTGGATAGGAGAGTGTTGTACCCCTGTTAAGGGGAACTAAGTCGCCCTGATTCTCATACCAGATGAGATACGTAGGCTGGAGGATGCGAGCAATCTCTCCGGGCACCCTTTTTCTTTTTTTCTGTGTTGTCTTGTGTGTGTTCACCCTTTTCTTTTTTGAGCATGTGTTGGTTCAACCTTTTCTTTTTTTGTTGTTTCGTGTGTGGGTACCCTTTGTTTGTCTTCTTTGGTGTGAGTACCCGTTTGTTCAGCGTGTGCATGTGTGGTATGTTCATTACCTTGAGGATTTCTTTTGTCATCACTTGGGGGTTCAGATTGGGGTTCACCTATACTGATTTGGGGTTCACATTTGGGGGTTTAACTGTATCACTTGGGGTTTATCTTTGGGGTTCATCTTTGGATATTTGATTACTGTGTTGGGGTAATCTGATAACCTTTTTCTTTGGTGTTCGCTGGTTAGCGTGTGCTATTGTTTGGAGTTGGATGTAAGTCCATGTATTGGCATTCTGTTTCCTGTTTGTTTGTTGTTGTTGGGAGTCAGGTGTAAGTCCATGTATTGGCATTCTGTTTCCTTTTGAGTGTTTCTTTGACGTCTCAGCGTCTCTTTTTGGTGTTTTATTTCGGCATGTGTTAGCCGAGCTACGAGTGCTCTGATTCTTCTCTGGATAGAGAAGATACGTAGGCATAGGACGCGATGTCTTAGCGAGCATGTCTCCCTTTTCCCCGAAATACGTTGACTCTGATGTTTGTTTCTGACAAACTACGTAGGCCCAGGATGCGACATCCTGCCGAGTCCTTTTCCTCCATCTTCTTTCTCTTGTTTATTATTCCAGTTTGTGAAATTTCTTTGAGCAGTTTTATTAGCAACTGTTTCCTATTCTTTGAGCTATCTTTTGAGCGTGGATCCCGTCGAGTACGGCGGACGTGAGGGGTGCTAATACCTTCCCCTTGCGTAACCGAATCCCGTACCTTGTAATCTCTGGTCGTAAGACTGTTCCTTTCCCTTTCTTAGGTTAGTCCTGCGCTCCCTTTCCGTCATAGGATGAATAGCGTCGGTGGCGGCTCTGTATTTTTCCGCCGGTTGTTTTTCGCGTTGCGACAAATATTAATTTTATTTATTGTTTTATCGCATTTAATGGTTTTAATGCTCTAATCTTGTAACATCGAGAACAGGGGGCTTTGCATTCTTTGGAGTCAATGTTGAACCATGTTGTTTGGAGTTGAATACTTTATTTATGAAGATTATTTGAAGTTGTTGTTATAATTTTCTGCTGCATGTTTCTAATGTTTTGAAAAGATGTTGTCGAGTTATCGAGGTGACACCTTAAATTGTCACGTAATTCTTTTATTATAAGTTTCGGGGTTTGGGGTGTTGCATAAGGGGGTTCGTAGGCACAACCTACTAATAACTCATAAAGATTATTGGATACTCTCAAGACCAAGTATTGGGGAGAGGAATTATCACTTTATTAGACCAAAACTATAAATTATGGTGTGTTCTCGTTTCCCTTAAATTTTTATTTTTCGCATATTCTCTTTCCGCTGTTTTTCTATTGCTATTATTAAAATGTTTTCTTAAAAAAAATTTATACTCAGAAAATGAAAATATTATTATTTTAAAAAACTATTTTTCAAACCTCCATAATTCACCCTCTCCCCCCCCTTTTGTGCTTGGAGTCACATTTCTCCTTAACCATAATCAACAAATTTCTAGGGAGAGGAACTGAAGGAGGTGTGGATTTAGAGGCTACAGACAATGAAGTCCGTAGGACTATTACTGCTGGCCAAGTTAAGGAGTGGCCTAGTAAGAGTCACCTATCAGCTAGCAAGTTAACTGTCAAATATGCCATCTTACATAAGATTGGTTCAGCCAACTGGGTGCCTACTAATCATATCTCAATCATCTCTATTGGTCTTGGAAGAATCATTTATGCTTTTGGAACCAGGATAAACTTTGACTTCAGAAGGTTTATGTTTGATCAAATTGTCAGACATGCCTCCACTAATGCAGTAAAGCTGCCCATTGCCTTTCCATCTATCATCTGTGGGATAATCTTAAGCCAGCAACCAGGCATTCTCGATACAAGTGATATTCCCAACAGAAGAAAGCCTCCACTATCCATTCACTACAAGTTGTTTGAAGGAAGCCATGTCAATGATGTTGTCATGACATCTTCAAGAAAGGTGCCTGCGTCTCAAGGTAGCTTGATTGATCAGTTAAAGGAAACTTGTAAGGAGCTGGATAATGGTATTAGGGTTGCCAAGGCAAGGAGAGGCTTTGGAGGTTCTTATTGGTAGCTTAGAGAAGAAAGAGATGGAGAAGGCTGGTGAGACCAAGGATTCAGATGCCAATACCTCAAGTGAGAGGTTCAATGCTCAATCTAGTGGCAGCTCTGATCCTGAAGGTGAAGATGATGCCTCTTCCTTAGACTGAGTGGTAATGGTTCCCCTGAAATGAAGACTGTGTGTGCTATGATGAAGACTGGGTTGGTGTGGCTGTTGTGTGTGCTGTTATGAAAGCTGGTCCTCCTGCTGTTTTGATGCTGAAGAATTTGTTTTTTTTTCTGTTAAAATGTGTGTAATTTGTGGCAGTCCTTATTGATGCCTTTATGTAATATTTGGGCTCTTAATGAGTTCCATGGATTTCTAATTATCTCAGTTATTACAGCTGTGTAATTATGGTTTGTATCTCCTAACAATTATGTTTTAACATTTTAAATGTTATAACATCTGCTGTGACATTCTCTGCTAGGCTAATTGACATTTATTTTGTCTAATTGGTCACCTTTGGTCAATTTTGACTAAAAAGGGGGAGAAGTGTTGATGTGGAAGCAGTTATATGTGGAGCTGATGTGGAGATGTATGTACGGGTGTAGCTGAACAGATGAACAACTACTGTTGAAGGAGATGTGTAAAACAGAATGTTATTCTGTTCTGTGATGTTGGGGGAGATGTCTCATGTTCTGTGCAGCTGATGTTGTGGTGCACAGGTGATGTTGGAGCAGATGTCAGAGGGTGACTCTGACTGTTACAGGTGATATGGTTACATGTGCTGTTATTATTAAAGGAGTTGTTTGTGTTGCACAGATTTAGGGGGAGAAGAAGTACCCTTGTGCATTTGTGTGTTTTACTAGTTGCTTCTATAACTAGTAATTCTGTTTGCTTCTGCTGCTGCTTAAACACTGTTGTGAAGTTTAATTGCTGATGTTTTTTTTTCTTGTGAACAATATGGACAGATATATGTTTTAGCCAAAATTTTCCAAAGGGGGAGTTTGTTGGTTCTAAGAGTTGGCAGCAATTTTGGTAAGACAAAGAGTGTTCACAAGATGTAGCATGTGATGTCTTAACATAAGATATCTATGTACCTGCTGGAGTTTAAAAAATATAATTATGCAGGATTGTTTCAGGATGTCATACACAATGTCATGGCATCTGATATTATGTACCTGCTAGAAATTATAAATGGAATTATGCAGGATTGTTCCAGGATGTCAGACCGATGTCATGACATCCTGTACATAGAACATTCAGGGAGAATGCTATGTGTTTTGTGATTGCGCATTTAATGGCAATCTGTGTATGATTGAAGATCTGATTTGCAGGCGCATTCAATCATTAATTACAACCTGATTTACTTATTTTCCAAGGAGATCTAACCAGCTGTCATGAGAAGATTTAATTGGAAAATAGTTTTAGGATTTTCAAGATGTCCAAGCCCAGCTGAATGCTTCTATAAATAGGACATGGAAAACCTGATTTGTTACACAACCAATACTGAGTGAAATATTGAGAGAATATAAGGGTTTGTGTCTTGTTTAGTCCTGAGACTTGTAAGCCATTCAATTCATCCATAGATGATTGAATTGGTCTGATTTGTGGGTTGTAATTTGTCACTCTAAGCTTTTAACCATGAGTGTGTGTCTACTTGATTGAAGCTGTTAAGTAAGATCAAGTGTGTGTCTACTTGGTTGAAGATCAAGTGTATGTCTACTTGGTTGAAGATCAAGTGTGTGTCTACTTGATTGAAGATCAAGTGTGTGTAATTGAAAAGTGTCTTCTTTTCACAAGGAATTGTTGTTTAAAATCACAGGTGTGATTGAGGGGGACAGAGTGGGTTCTCATATCTAAGAGTGCTTAGGTAGAAGTCGCACGGGTATAGATTTGGTGAGAAAGACTGTAACTTTTTAAAGTGTACGGAGAGTCTTTGAACTGATTCTATTTAGTGGATTTCCTTCCTGGCTTGGTAGCCCCCATATGTAGGTGAGTTGGACCGAACTGGGTTAACAATTGCTTGTGTCTCTTGCATTTCTATTCTTTATCTTTATCCTGTTTGTTTTACTCAGATATTAGTGTCGTGACATTACCTTCGACATCTCATATCTGATACCAGAATTTCAATTGGTATCAGAGCAGGCATCCTGCTCTAGTTCTGGGTGAGATCTATGGACAATACTTTCTGGTACAATGGAGAGAGATGGAGGATCTGTTCACAGGCCACCAATTTTGGATGGATCTAACTATGACTATTGGAAACCTCGAATGGTAGCCTTCTTAAAATCTCTGGATAATAAGGCTTGGAAGGATGTGTTAACAGGCTGGGTACATCTAGTAATTACTAAGGAATGAGAAGCCATAACTGACAAGAAGCCTGAAGAACAATGGTCTAAGAAGGAGGATGATCTAGCCCTTGGAAATTTTAAAGCATTGAATGCCATATTCAATGGAGTAGACAAGAACATCTTCAGGTTGGTAAACAACTGTGAGGTGGCTAAAGATGCTTGGGACATTCTCAAAACCACTCATGAAGGCACCTCTAGAGTTAAAATGACTAGACTACAACTGCTCACTTCCAAGTTTGAAAATTTAAGGATGAAAGAAGATGAAAATATATATGAATTTCATATGAGCATTCTTGAAATTGCTAATGCCTCAGAAGCCCTAGGAGAGGAGATGTCAGATGAAAAGCTAGTAAGGAAAATACTCAGGTCACTCCTTAAGAGATTTGCTATGAAGGTGACAGCCATAGAAGAGTCTCAAGACATCTCCAACATGAGAGTTGATGAGCTAATTGGTTCCCTCCAAACATTTGAGATGGGAATGAATAATGGATCTGAAAGGAAAACAAAAAGCATAGCCTTCATATCAAACACAGAGGAGGAAAATAGTCAGGAGGTTGATGAGGATCTGGAAAATGATGTAGCAATGCTGGGAAGACAGTTCAACAGACTGTTGAAAAAGATGGATGTAAGATCTAAGGCTAATGTCAAGAACATCTCATCTGACATCAGTAAATCCAACAATGCTAGAAGAAGAACAAGGTTAGATGATAAGCCCAAAGAAGGAAAAGAAGTATAGTGCTATGAATGTGATGGGTATGGACACATTAGAACTGAATGTGGAACCTACCTCAAGAAGCAGAAGATGAGTCTTGCTGCCACTTGGTCTGATGAGAGTGAAACAGAAGAGTCAGCAAATTTGGTGACTGCCTTGACTAGAAGATGGGGTTCTGATGAAGACTCAAGTGATGATGAAGTAACCTTTGAAGAGTTGGCCACTACCTACATAAAGTTAGGTCACAAAAGTGCAGAGGTATGTAAACATGTTAAAAGCCAGAAGAAGGTAATAACTCAACTTGAGAATGTGAATGTAGAACACTTGGAAACCATCTCTAGATTAAAATAAGAAGAAGAGGTTCTGAATTCCAAGCTAGATGAAAGTCAAAGCCAGAAGAAAGTGATAGTACAACTGGAAAATGAGAAGGCAGAGCATGTGGAAACCATGTCCAAGTTAAAAACTGAAGCTATGTTCTTGAATTCTAAACTAGAAGAGATGACCAAGTATGTAAGAATGTTAAATAGTGGATCTGACTCCTTAGACAAGATTCTCCAAACTGGACAAATAACAGGAGACAAATCTGGCATTGGGTATAATGGATCTAAGCCTGAGCGCAGTTACACTGGTTGCAAACCTAAATCCAAACCTAAGTGCATCCATATTAAAAGCAAACCTAAGATGTCACATCATATGTCACAACATCAGAAGGAAAGACAGCAGAAAGGGAAACATCAAAGATGGAGATGCCATTATTGTGGAAACATTGGCCACCTGAAGCCCTTCTGCTATAAGTTGTATGGTTATCCTAGCCCTGTTCATCATCAGACTCACTATCAACCAAGACCCAAACAGCACATGCCTGTCAACAAGAAGCAATGGGTTCCTAAGACAAATGTTACAAGTCTAATAGCTCACACTCCCTTCAGAGTTTCAGCCAAAGAAGATTGGTACTTTGACAGTGGGTGCTCTAGACACATGATTGGAAACAAAGACCTACTAACTGGCCTTCATCCTCATGCCATAAGCTATGTAACCTTTGGTGATGGAGCAAAGGGTGAAATCAAGGGGATAGGAAAGCTTGATTGCCTTGGAGTTCCTGAACTTGACAAGGTCCTACTTGTTAAAGGCTTGACTTCAAATCTAATAAGCATCAGTCAACTATGTGACCAAGGTCTAAATGTTAACTTCACTAAAACTGAATGTCTGATTACCAACAAAGAAAGTGAAGTGATCATGAAAGGAGTCAGAACCAAAGACAACTATTACATGTGGAGCTCTCAAATTGGTTACTCCTTAAAATGTACCTTAGTAAAAGAGAAAGGGATGAAGATGATTATATCTGCTAGAGGAACTCCCAAATTAAAAATATGTGGGAAATGTCAGACAAGGATGTTACACCAGAAACTCAGACTTGACATCACTTCCAAAGGAGAAAAACTCATGATGGCTCAAATAGATAGGAGGTTGGATCATATGGTTGAACATGTTGCTAGTCATATACAGTCTGAAGTTGGAAAAAGCTTTGTTGGACTTGGGCTACAAGTCAAGCAAATAGAAGGGCCTATGTGTCTATCTCAAAGAAAAAGTGCCAAGAACAATGTTGAGAAGATTGGGATGGAGAGTGAAAGGACACCTGCTTCTACACATTTGAAAGATGAAAATGGTGTTTATGTTGAATATATAGCAGCTGGAAGTAGCTGTTCTCAACAGGGGGGTTGAAACTACTGATGATTGCTTACAATGTCACACACGATGTCATGACATTGTACTATGACAACCTGAATGCTACAAATATGTCCAAAAATCCTATTCAACACAGTTGGACCAAGAACATTAATTTCTGTCATCACTCCATTAGAAAATTTGTGGAAGACAAATTCATAGCTCTAAAGCATGAAATGCAATTAGATGACAAATTTGCAAGGGGTTTGGATGATAATCAGTTTGAATATGTAAGAGGGAAATTGGGGATTTGGATTCTTGTGAAGTTATGGCAATTAAAGTGGAGTGGAAAAGGTAATAAAAATATTGTTTGTCCACTTAAAAGAAAGAGCCACATTAATGATGAATCATTACCTAGTATTGGAACTAGTATCTATGCCATTTCCACACGCTACCTAAACACAACCATTTCCATCTTCATCCAACTTCTTAGAAAACCTCTGCTAGGGCAAAGATATTTTTCTCAAAAGTTCAACAAAATGTCTCAATATCCCTCATCCTCTAGTTAAAAACCCACTCATCACGCAAGGACTCCCTCCATGAAGTTTCTAGATGAAGACGTGTTGGACGTTACTCCTCTTTGTGTGATTTCAGGCGACGCTCCTGGCCCTTCTTCCACAACTGGAAGTAATCAAGGTAACATTCCTGAAAAATCTCCTCATAAAGATGACATGCACTTTACTGATCGTACCATTAGGAACCTAGTTACTAGGATTCTGAATGAAGGGCATGCAGTCAAGGGTGTTTCTACCCCTCTGTCTAGAAGGGACCCCTCTCCTGAGGTGGAACCCCAAGCTGAGAAAGATGATAATTCATCTAGATCAGAGAAGGAAGTGGATGCTGAGGGATTATGTTCTCTAGGTAAAACCTTACCTAGTAAGAAACCAGCAGATGTGTCTCATGAAACTGCTGAGAATGTTATTGATCTGAAGGAAGAAAGTTCTAAGGAAGAAGATGACACCTTGCTCCATCTTGTGAAACCAGGTGTAGCAAAGAAACTGAGGACCAGAAAAGGGAAGACTCTGGCTGAAATGAGGACAGCAAGAAGAGTGAAAAAGGTTGCTGGTGTAGAACCCTCCAAATCATGGAGTAAAGTTGAGGTTAGGAAGAGGAAAGTAAGAGAGAGTTCTGACTCTGAAGAGGATGTCGAAGACGATGTCCCAGACATCTCCCCTGCTAAAAGGCACGCTGTTAAAAAGTCCCTAGCCAAAGTGGCAACTGTGCACTTAGACAATATCTCTTTTCATCTAGAAGATGGTGCTGCCAAATGGAAGTTTATCATTCAAAGGAGGGTTGTTGTTGAAAGGGAGCTAGGAAAGGAGACTGTAGAGGTGAAGGAAGTTATGGAATTGATCAAGAATGTTGGTCTGATGAAAACTGTTGTTGGTTTACCCCAATGCTTTAAGGGGTTAGTAAAAGAGTTTGTTGTGAATATTCCTGAGGATATTTTTGAAAAGAGTAGCAAGGAATTCTACAAGGTTTTTGTAAGAGGTAGATGTGTGAGATTCTCCCCAACCATAATCAACAAATTTCTAGGGAGAGGAATTGAAGGAGGTGTGGATTTAGAGGCTACAGACAATGAAGTCTGTAGGACTATTACTGCTGGCCAAGTTAAGGAGTGGCCTAGTAAGAATCACCTATCAGCTGGCAAGCTAACTGTCAAATATGCCATCTTACATAAGATTGGTTCAGCCAACTGGGTGCCTACTAATCATATCTCAACCATCTCTATTGGTCTTGGAAGAATCATTTATACTATTGGAACCAGGATAAACTTTGACTTTGGAAGGTTTATGTTTGAACAAATTGTCAGACATGCCTCAACTAATGCAGTAAAGCTGCCCATTTCCTTTCCATCTATCATCTGTGGGATTATCTTAAGCCAGCAACCAGACATTCTCAATACAAGTGATATTCCCAGCAGAAGAAAGCCTCCACTATCCATTCACTCAAGTTGTTTGAAGGAAGCCATGTCAATGATGTTGTCATGACATCTTCAAGAAAGGAGCCTGCCTCTCAAGGTAGCTTGATTGATCAATTAAATGAAACTCGTAAGGAGCTGGATAATGGTATTAGGGTCGCCAAGGCAAGGAGAGGCTTTGAAGGTTCTTATTGGTAGCTTAGAGAAGGAAGAGATGGAAAAGGCTGGTGAGACCAAGGATTCAGATGCCAATACCTTAAGTGAGAGGTCCAATGCTCAATCTAGTGGTAGCTCTGATTCTGAAGGTGAAGATGATGCCTCTTCCTCAGACTGAGTGGTAATGGTTCCCCTGAAATGAAGAATGTGTTAGCTGTGATGAAGAATGGGTTGGTGTGGCTGTTGTGTGTGCTGTTATGAAAGCTGGTCCCCCTACTGTTTTGATGCTGAAGAATTTGTTTTTTTCTGTTGAAATGTGTGTAATTTGTGGCAGTCCTTACTGATGCCTTTATGTAATATTTGGGCTCTTAATGAGTTCCATGGATTTCTAATTATCTCAGCTATTACAGCTGTGTAATTATGGTTTGTATCTCCTAACAATTATGTTTTAACATTTTAAATGTTATAACATCTGCTGTGACATTCTCTGCTAGGCTAATTGACATTTATTTTGTCTAATTGGTCACCTTTGGTCAATTTTGACTAAAAAGGGGGAGAAGTGTTGATGTGGAAGCAGTTATGTGGAGTTGATGTGGAGATGTATGTACTGGTGTAGCTGAACAGATGAACAACTACTGTTGAAGGAGATGTGTAAAACAGAATGTTGTTCTGTTCTGTGATGTTAGGGGAGATGTCTCATGTTCTGTGCAGCTGATGTTGTGGTGCACAGGTGATGTTGGAGCAGATGTCAGAGGGTTACTCTGACTGTTACAGGTGTTGTGGTTACAAGTGCTGTTATTATTAAAGGAGTTGTTTGTATTGCACAAATTTAGGGGGAGAAGAAGTACCCTTGTGCATTTGTGTGTTTTACTAGTTGCTTCTATAACTAGTAATTCTGTTTGCTTCTGCTGCTGCTTAAACACTGTGATGATGTTTAACTGCTGATGTTTTTCTTCTTGTGAACAATATGGACAGATATATGTTTTAGCCAAAATTTAACAAAGGGGGAGTTTGTTGGTTCTAAGCGTTGGCATCAATTTTGGCAAAACAAAGAGTGTTCACAAGATGTAGCATGTGATGTCTTAACATAAGATATCTATGTACCTGCTGGGGTTTAAAAAATATAATTATGCAGGATTGTTTCAGGATGTCATACACAATGTCATGGCATCTGATATTATGTACCTGCTGGAAGTTATAAATGGAATTATGCAGGATTTTTCCAGGATGTCAGACCCGATGTCATGACATCCTGTACACAGAATATTCAGGGAGAATGTTATGTGTTTTGTGATTGCGCATTTAATGGCAATCTGTGTATGATTGAAGATCTGATTTGCAGGCACATTCAATCATTAATTACAATCTGATTTACTTATTTTCCAAGGAGATCTAACCAGCTGTCATGAGAAGATTTAATTGGAAAATAGTTTTAGGGTTTCCAGGATGTCCAAGCCCAGCTGAATGCTTCTATAAATAGGACATGGAAAACCTGATTTGTTACACGACCAATACTGAGCGAAATATTGAGAGAATATAAGGGTCTGTGTCTTGTTTAGTCGTGAGACTTGTAAGCCATTCAATTCATCCATAGATGATTGAATTGGTCTGATTTGTGGGTTGTAATTTGCCACTCTAAGCTTGTAAGCATGAGTGTGTGTCTACTTGATTGAAGTTGTTAAGTAAGATCAAGTGTGTGTCTACTTGGTTGAAGAGCAAGTGTGTGTCTACTTGGTTGAAGATCAAGTGTGTGTCTACTTGATTGAAGATCAAGTATGTGTAATTGAAAAGTGTCTTCTTTTCACAAGGAATTGTTGTTTAAAATCACAGGTGTGATTGAGGGGGAGTGAATGGGTTCTCATATCTTAGAGTGCTTAGGTAGAAGTTGCACGGGTAGAGATTAGGTGAGAAAGACTGTAACTTGTTGAAGTGTACGGAGAGTCTTTGAACTGATTCTATTTAGTGGATTTCCTTCCTGGCTTGGTAGCCCCCAGATGTAGGTGAGTTGGACCGAACTGGATTAACAATTGCTTGTGTCTCTTGCATTCCTATTCTTTATCTTTATCCTGTTTGTTTTACTCAGATATTAGTGCCGTGACATTATCTTCGACATCTCATATCTGATACCAGAATTTCAGTAATTTTCTATTAATTACTTTAAACGATAGCAAACTCCTTTATGTCTATAATTACAATTTTGTCAAGGAAATGTGGGATACTCTCGATATGATGTATGTTTCATTCATAAATTTTTTTCTACGACTATTAAACGGAGGAAATGAACACACTATTCGAATAAGATGAATGTTTCATTCATAAAAGTGTTTCTAAGTTTAGAAATATTTGAAATTATGTTTGAACTTTGTCAGTTACAGATGACTAAGACTTAAGAATTGGAATAAAAAACATGATTCAATCCTTGAATCAAGAGATATGACTGTCTATGAATTTTAGGAAAAAACTAAGAGGGAAGAAATTATAGAAAAGTTGAACGAACTAGTTCAATTTCTTAAAGATGAAGGCATAAGTTCAAATCAGAAAGAATCCTCAACAACTTCATCAAACTCCTACAAAATAAATTTTGTGGTTTCCTTCGAAAGAACATACTTAGTAGTTGAACGATCTTCAAAGGATTCAACATCAAATGAAGGGACTTAATATGTGAGAGGGAAATAATAAGAAGTCTAATCCAGTGGAATCTTTAAAAGAGTAATACAAAACAAGGCCTCCACGAATGAAGAAGAATCAACCTTAGGAAGAACCCTTAAAGAATCTTCTTCCAATGAATAAGATGAAGTATCCTAGAAAGTATCTCACGAGGAAGACAACCATATGTAACAAATCTATCATACAAATAGTTGGTTAAATTAAGTGTAAGTTAATTAAATAAAATGATAAGATCAAAAATCTTAACTTAGATATTAAGGATTAACTTTGAAATTTCTAAAATTAGAAACTCAACTGAAACATATGAGACTTATGTCTTGATGAAAAAGGAAGTAACATACTTCCATGTAAACCTAAGTAAATCTACTAAGGGGAAATAAAACCCTGACTTGATCTTATCACATCAAATCCCTTTCTTAAATAAAAGTGGAATATAATTTAAATTCGATAAAGCACATAGTAAGAGAGTAAATAGGAAGAAAATGAATCAACCTGTTTAAAAATGAACTCATTGTAATAATATTGGCCACTTAGAGCCTTTTTGCTTTGATAAATTGAAAAGGTTTAAGGGTATTAACCATAGACCTTATATAATCACTAATGCATCGGGACCCAAGAAAATTTGGGCACCAAAGGTGAAACCCTAATATATTTTGCAGGGTTACTTTGCAGCTTTTCTGAATCCTTAGCGCATGTTAAATGAACTTCTGCAAAGCAAAAATTATACTTTAGAGTATACAATAGTATATGGTGTAAATTATCTGATCCAAAGATGATCGTTGACGGTGTATATCAAGGATGGTAATCAAAGCAAGGTTTTCATTGATGATGGTCTCGACATATCTGATCCATGATGATCGGCTAATATCTTAGTAGGTTGAGATGATAATATGGGTGGACATATCCATCTCGTATTTTTATCCACTCTCATATTCAACAATCCTTAGAGAAGTAAATGCCACCTTATGTTGGCATTCCCTCGAAAAATGGAGGTTTTATCAAGGATTCTTGATTATTGAGGTTGATCATTATTTTAAAGTTGAATGATCAGAAAACTCCAATTAAGACTTTAAAATAACACGTTTAATTGTTTTCTCATCAATTAATATATTTTCGCTAACCAAATGGATGATTTTCTATTGTTTTCTAGAAAGGGGTGCAAATAAGTTAGGCAGGGATGCATAAACTGTGGAAGGCCAAAGAAAACTTAAATACATGCCCTAAAATAAATTTAAAAATTTGAAAAATGCCTAACAAATTGATTGGCCTCGTGGCCCAATCGATTAGATGCTTCCAAAATAAATAAAAAATTGAAATTTGGTGTTGTCGTGGTGTGAAAAATACCGAAGCGTATTAACGCTCAAAATAACTACAGAGTCGTCACTGAAGTTTTATTTTTAAAGGGAAACATCAATAAAACCCTTGAAGAACAAAAACATGGTCATCGCAACCAGTTTTGGGTTCGGGAGTCGATTATGCGAGGGGAAGGTATTAGCACCCCTCACATCCATTGTATTCAATGGGAACTTCTAACTAGTTTAGGGAATATAGTGCTTAGCTTAAGAGTTTTAGTTTTTTAAAAGACAATTACACAAGGGGGAATTTTAGTTTTTTATTAATGGGCCTGACGAGATGTTTAGTCTCGCTTCTATGTATCCCCAGATGCGATGGGGAACTCAAGGTTACGTAGTTCTTTCTAGAAAATATTTTTGTTGGTTTTTCTAGAGAAGAGTGTTGGATTGCATTCAAGCGGTTAAATATTTGCTTGTATGCTCGCACTATGGAGGTTGAAGTGTCGACTTGTATTTCACGTCGAAATGAATAAAACACTATCCTTTTGTAAAAAACTTTTGTTTTGATTGCACAAGGGCAAAATATTAATTTGATGAGTTGATATTGATTTTATGTTTAGCGTGAAAATTTGTTTGTGGAAGGAAAATAATCGTTCAGACAAAGCATGCGTTAAGCCCTTGATTATTCGGGAAATAAGTGAATGTGCACTCACCATTCCCTTCCAAATGAATTAGAATGTTTTCAGGGAAATTTAATTTAAAAATAAATAAACAATTTTTTTCATTTAATAAAATTTATATTTATGGCATTAAATAATTTTTTTTTGTATTTTAAATAATTAAAATAAAATGATTTAAAGAAATTAATGACATATATTAAATTCAGAGGGGGGTGCAAGCAAGGTGATACGGGGTTTAAAAGAAAAAACATGAAAATGGGCCTTTAACTAGTAATAACATTAAAAAAAGTAGTATCATTGTCCTAAATGTGGGGTACATGTATAAGAGCGATGTTTTTGCTTTGGGCTCAATCGATTGGAAATCAGGCTGAGCAACATGAGCGAACAATGTTAAGAGTTGTGACTTGTGGATGCAATGGTTGAAATGCACGATGGTTGAGTGGTTGTGCGTATCTTGTGCACGTGGTGTTCAACATGACTTCGTTGGTTGTCGGTGTCAGATCAATTTCTTTTCTTTTTCTTAGATTTATATTTCTTGTGTTATTTTTATTATTTTTCTGCTACTCAATGTTAATTTGTGAATTTTGGTTTATGATGGTATTATGGTTGATGATGGTTGAGTTGTAAATCGAATGGTTTGATGAAGATGGAGGTAATGAGGATTATGATATAATGGTGGAGGGTAGTGTATGAAAAAATCACATGTGAGATTGAGGGATTTGGGAGAGTGGCTTTTTTCTTGTGGAATAGGTTTTTCTCCCCCTATACTTTGTAATTGGACTCTTATTTATACTAGTTTTCAGGTTAATATAAAAGAAAAATAAGTCACAGTGAAAAATCGTGACCAACTAATAACATGCATGACAAATTGCAACCAATTAGAAACGAGTATGACACATTGCAACCCTTTGAAAAAGTATGACACATTGTGACCAATTAAAAACAAGTATGACAAGTTCCGACCAATTAGAAACAAGGATGACAAATCAGGAAAGATTATATACATTATGATTTTTTATATTTTTTTGTGATTTTTTATTAAAAATTAATAAAATAAAAAAAAATAATAATTAAAACATACAAATTTAAAAAATACGAAAATAATATTAAAATATTCTTAAAAAGTCAACATTTGACTTTTTATTGACTTTTTAAAACTTTTTTTTAATAAAAACATGAATAAATAATAATATCTATTTTTTTAATTTCGAATTATGGCTAAAAATGCGAAATGCAAATGATTTTCATACACCCAAAAAAATAAACTAGTAAAATGCTGATAAAATTTAGGATATGACATCTGCCCCTTTTTAATTATCTTTAACCTGAGAACATGAATGACTATAGTCTTCATGTAATCATGGTGAAAGATAGTTAAATACGAAAAGGACCCCCAATTTTTTACACTGAGGTATATGGAAGAAATAAGAGGACATTTATGTCAGGATAAGACGCAAGATCGTCATCAACTCGAGAGTTGAAGCTTGGATCAAGTGGGAAAGGATTGTCGTCAACTCGAGATTTGATGCTTAGATCAAATGGAAAATGATCTTCTTCAACTTGAGAGTTGGTGCTTAGATCAAACAGGAAAGGATCGTCATCAACTCGAGAGTTGATGCCTAGATCAAATAGGAGAGGATCGTCGTCAACTCGAGAGTTGACGCTTAGATCGAAATGGATAGATCATCGTCAACTCGTAAGTCGATGCTTAGATAAAAAAGAAAAGGATCTTCGTCAATTCGAAAGTTGATGCCTAGATCAAGGATAAGGATATATTTGTCAACTAGTGAGTTGATGCTTGTATCAACGATAAGGAGCTCGTTGTCAACTCGTGAGTTGATGCTTAGATCAAGGATAAGAAGATCATCGTCAACTCGTAAATTGATATTTAGATCAAACGAGAAAGGATCATTGTTAACTCGAGAGTTAATGCTTATATCAAAAAGGAAAAGATTGTCGTTAACTCGAGAGTTGATGCTTAGATCAAACAAGAAAATATTGTCGTCAACTCGAGTATCGATGCTTAGATTAAACAAGAAAATATCATCGTCAACTTGAGAGTTGATGCTTATACCAAACATGAAAAAGATCTTTGTTAACTCGAGAGTTGATACTTAGATCAATTTTGGAAACGATTTTTTTCAACTCGAGTATTGATGCTTAGATCAAACAAGAAAAGATTGTCGTCAACTCGAGAGTTGATACTTAAATCAAATAGGAAAAGATCGTCGTCAACTCAAGAGTTATTTGTTAGATCAAATAGGAAAATATCATCATCGATTCAAGAGTTGATGCTTAGATCAAACAGGAAAAGATCGTCGTCAACCTAAAGGTCGATGCTTAGATCAAATGTGAAAATATTGTGTTCAACCTAAAGGTCGATGCTTAGGTCAAACGGGAAAAGATTGTCGTCAACCTGAAGGTAAGTGCTTAGATAATATCGGAAAAGATTATTGTCAACCTAAAGGTCGATGCTTAGATCAAACAAAAGGTGATTGTCACTAACCAAAGGTCGGTGCTTAGATAGAGAGACAAATCATCGTTAACCCGAAGGTTGATGCTTAGACCAAAGATAAATCATCGTCAATATGAAGGTTGATGCTTATATTAAAAGGGACAAGATCATCGTCAACCCAAGGGTCAATGCTTAGATCTTATGGGATAAGTTCGTCGCCAACTCGAACTCTGATGCTTAGATTAAATGGGAAAATATCATCATCGACCCGAGGTATCGATGGTTAGATCAAAAGGATAAGATCATCGTCAATGCAAAGGTTAATGCTTAGATCAAGACAAAGGAGGTTCGCTGGGGATATGAAAGGTCAACACCCACTCACGAGTTAGTATAGATCGTTTAAGACGATTATCCACTAGGAAAGATTCACAGAGAGGACTCATTGGGGCTGAAAGCTTGTTAGGGAATACTTTCTAAAAGGCTCTGCGAGGAAGCTACCTACTGGGGGAAACCAATAAGCATTCATGCTAAGATAAGAAGTCTACTTGGGAAAGTGCAATTGACTTAGTTGAGGATTAATCTAGGCTCCCATGAGTGGTCATATAATCCTGGCTTATGCTACACATGTATGCTTTATGCTAATGCATTTGATTATGCATGATATATTTTTTGCAGATGCATTTGTTAATGCATGCCATGTCTTTTTTTATCTGGCATAGTAAACGACATATATGGATACGATGAGCATGAAATGATTCATGGAATGTAATGATTCATGGAATGTAATGATTGATCAATGCATGTAATGGGTTAATGGATATGTGCCAATGAAGTTTGGATTTCAAGGGAAGTATGTCTTGCAGAGCTTGGTTTTATTTTGTTGAAAAGAGCCAAGCGAGGTTAACATTTGAGATGTTTGTGCTAAGCGAAGTTGGACTTTGAAAGGTCATTAGATTTTTGGACGAGTACTAGACTAAAAAAATACATGATTAGATTTCCAGTTGGGTACTAGTCTTTAGAACGAACAAGATTCAATTTCCAATCGGGTACTAGATTTGCAAATCAAATTTCCAGACGGAAGCAGGATTTGAAAGCTAAACTTCCAGACGTGAATTGGGTTTAACATAATGTCCAGACGGGAACTGGACTTGACAATTTGCTACCAGATGGGAACTGGATTTTAAACCGGAGACTGTCAGACGGGTATTGCACTTTAATTGATTACTAGAAGAGAATTGTATTTGAAATTCAATGAGCTCCGAGCAAGCATCAGATTCTGAAGAAGGAAAGGGTTATGATTTTCTCCAGACAAGTACTGGTCTTTGTGGGTTCCAAACGGTGTTGGTCTTTTTGGATTTTAAAACTATAGCGTCGATGATAGACGGTCTTTGTGGACTGAGGGTGAGCGTCACACATGACTCGCTATGCATGATAAATGAATGAGATTTGTCCTGAAGTGCGATGAATGATGCATAAGGTATGATTCCTAAAGTGTTGCCAATGAAGATTGGGTTTCTGATATTCGTCAAGCGATGTTGGGCTTTTGTATGGTGCCAAATAAGATTGTTTTTTTGTGAGGTTCCAAGCAAGATTGGGCTTTTGTGAAGTGCCAAAAAAGAATGGGATTTTGTGACTTTTCATGTTTCCTACTATGGGAATATTCCAGATGAATGAGATGATATGCATGATTTAATGCTAGAGCGATGTGATATGATTAATGCATGGAAATGATTTGAATGTTTTAACAAGTGCCCCTGTTATGGGAAATGAAATGGTTAAGACGAGGAAGTATTTTTTGCAACAAGGCTTCTTGTATAAAAGTGGTAAGATGTTGTGCTAGTATGATTTTCCAACACTCATTCCGAACTCAACGGTTGTTGATATACATCTGAGATTACCCAAGCAGCTTGAAAGTATGGAGAGGACTTGCACCTATGTAGCCTATCTTGCCTCGGTCTATTGGGTCTTTGAAGATATTTTACTCAATGTGAGTTTTGAAGTAGTCTTTCCATAAGATGACATTGATACAAATTGCCCCAATATTTTAAACCTTGAAACAATTTGTTCTTGATTAATCGGTTCAAGGAACGATTTACCTCTTATTTACCAATCTTTGGAAGGTTTCTTCACTGTACTTTCAAGACGGCTTTCCCCAGAATGAGCCTTGATGAGATTCGTCCTCGACAAACTGACTATTGAAATGGTTTTCCCCTAAAGAACCATATCTTGGAGCAGTTTCTTTTTATTGAGCCTTGCAGCGATCTGCCCCATATTGACTGAGCTTTGAAGGGATTTTCCTCTGACCAACAATGTCCTTAGGCGACTTTCCCCTTGTCATCCTGAGAGGGTTTGCCTCATATTGGATCCTTTACGAATGATTAAATTTCTTGATGATTTCTCGTTGTTGGGACATTCTTGATGTTAAGTGCTGACTTGCAAATAAAATTGCTCCTTCAAAATGGTAACTCTAATGCAATGCTCATACAGGTTTTGAAATCAAAATCAGTTTTGAGATGATATTGTGGTGTACAGTGAATGGATCACTATTTAGAATTCAATGTTAATTTATACATTCAAGGTTTGAAAGATGATGTGAGAGTATGATACTAAAACAAATGATTAGCAAATGTCTTTAAAGTCAGGTTAACGTAATTTTGTTGTTATATGCTTTCAAAATAAACATTACTTCAATCATATCTTTTGAGGGTTGTAACATGGCCTGGTTCATGGTTTTCGAAACAAATGATATAAGGCTCACAAATTTAATTTCAACCCACCTCATTCTTCTTGATGATCTCCAGTTGTAGATGTTTGATTGGCTGCATTGTATGGTAAAACACTAGCTGGATTCTAATGTCTTGACTGATGTCATGACATGCTGTGGAGATGTTTGTTTTGACTGCATTGTATGTTAGAATACCTAGTTGTACTCTGATGTCTTGGCTGATGTCATGACATTCTGAGTAGTGTACTGCAGGATTAGCTAATACAGGATTCATTGAATGTCAAACTGGATGTTATGACATTCATCCCTGTCAGCAGATACTGAGGAATAGAACAGGTGGTGTTCTACTATAACTCAGTATTTATTATCAGTCTGCTTATCAAGGAAATAACAGACCTGACATAAGGCCTACTGTCTGAATGTCAAACTGGATGTTATGACATTCATCATTGACAGCATATACTGAACAATAAGCAGATTGGTTTTCTGCTACATTTCAGTATGCAACTCAGTCTGCTTATCAAGAGGATAACAGACCTGACGTAAGGCTCTATGTGTGAATGTCAAATTGGATGTTTTGACATTTATTAATGTATGCTGATACTGAAGTATGGACAGATTGGTTCTGTATAGTACAGCAAATTGTACAGTCTGTTTTCAGGAAAAACAGACTTAGCATATGGTTAATGATTTGGAAGTCAAACTGAATGTTGTGACATTCATTCCTGACAGCATATGCTATATTGTAGGTTATTTAGTTTTTCTGTTTCAGCATTTTTCTCAGGCTAAAATCCAGGAAACCAACAACCAAGCTACAATTAAGGAACCTAACAAATAGCCTATTTGTTAGCACACTAATATGTGGAAATTAGTTAGAATCCTATGTGGCATTATTTGTGGAGGTCTTGAGATATTTTAGGAACTAAATATGGAGATATTTTAGGAACTAAAAGATTGAAGACCTTGTTTGTAGCAGAAAGTTTCTGCTGATGTTGTAACAGCAAAGGAGAAGTTTGCTGCGATTTCTGAAGGCCCAAATCCAGTTGGGTGATTAGGTTATAAATAGCATATTGTAACCTAGTTTTTGTAAGCCTCTTAGAATGAAAATTTAGGGGTGTGTGTGAGGTAAACCTCCCAATCTGTGGGAAGGTTACCATGTGTTTCTCAGTGGTCAAAGCTGAGTGTTTTTGTAACTCAAAGCCTGTAGGCAAGAGTGATTATGTGCTTGAACGAAGCTGTGAAGCAAGTTCAAGTTGTTTTGACATTACATTGTATTTGTAGTGATAGGAATGGAAACTGGAGGTTTCTATCTAGGAGTTCCTAGGTATAGATTACATTGGGTAGGGATTAAGTGAAGAGTTGTAAACGGGGGAGTTTAACTCTGAATTAATACTGTTGATAGTGGATCTTCTTCCTGGCTTGGTATGCCCCCAGACGTAGGTGAGTTGCACCGAACTGGGTTAACAATTGCTTGTGTTTTTACCTTCTGCACACTATATTTTGTCTGTTATAACTCAGTCTGGTTTTAGTCTGTTTATGAAGGGAATAATAGATATGACACATAGCCTGCAGTCTGAATGTAAAACAGAATGTTATGACATTCATCATTGACTGCTGATATTGATGGACTGGTTGGTATGTTACAGTTCACTCATCTGTAATGTTGGGACAGGTGATGTTCAAACCAATGTTGAGACATCATGCTGATAACTGGACAGGATAAATAAACATAAGGGCTATGTTTGATCTCTACTGTGTGTTTGCACTAGATGGACAGAACTGGATGTTCTTCTTTCCATGGTCGTATATTAGCAGATGTTGTAACATCTGTGAATGTGTGCATATGAGTACTGGATCATAATTTATATAACTGTCTTGCTGTATTTGCCACAATGTTAGATCAGATGTCATGATATGGAGTAGAACATCTGAGCTCTGACTACACCAGAATTTCAAATGGTATCAGAGCAGGCATCCTGTTCTGGTTCTGGATGAGATCCATGGGTGATACTTTCTGGTATCTTGCAAGGAGTTATGTTAGTACTGATGTTGGAACCTGTGGAAGGTTCTGTGATCTCCCTGAATGGTCCCTTGAAGTAGGTGGATGGACTATTCATGACAGGAACTGTGTGTACCTGTCTCTGGAGGTTGGCAATTGGCCTTGTGTGGGACAGCTGTGCTAAGTATTGAATCATATTCAAACTTGGTATGTTCTTGGAGGCTGATCTGGTGAAGTGCGTGTTCATAGGTTCAGTTGTATTATGATTTCCGCTGCATAATACCTGACAAAACTCAAACTCTGATGTAGTTTCCCCTCATGTGGATGAAAGGCTGCTATATTCAAGATTTCATCATAATCTACTGAAGATGTCAAAGATACTTGAGTCTCCTCAAGTCCACTCATCATGACGTTCTCACTTCAGGATGGTAAGAATCACCTGATCACTGATTCTTTTACTCTCTTGGGTAGTGTATATGAAGACCTTGAATACTTTCAAGAAGGGTTTGTTCCAAGGAGGTGGAACTAATGTTCTATGTGATGTTAGAACATGTTGTTCAACAAGTATGCAGCCACTGGTTGAAGAGTAGATGTTATTAGGTGTCAAACAAAGGGATACTTTTGTTTGGAACCTACTCCTGACCTGGAAGAGGAGATATCTGTTTGTGCTAAGTTGACAAGGGTAGGGTCAACTGTGTGTGTGTGTCGCAACCTGAAAAATACAGTGCGCGAAAAAAACAACCGGCGAAAGAAAATGACAGAAGAGTCGCCACCGTGCGTTATTCATCCCAAAGGAGGGAAAGGAAACGCTCGAAGTAAACCTGAAAAAGGAAAGGACAAGACGGGGTCTCGCAACCAAATCTTGGGTTCGGGAGTCGGTTATGCGAAGGGAAGGTATTAGCACCCCTACGCATCCGTAGTACTCTACGGGATCCACTTTTGTGGTTTTCGTCTAAAGGGTGTGGGTTTACCTAATGTGTTTATTTACTAAAAAGGTTAAGAGAAATGACTCGCGCAGATGTCGCATCCACTGCATACGTATCTCATCTGAATATGAGAATCAGAGTCTTCGTAGCTCGGCTGACCTATGGGTTAGGGGATGTGTGCTCGCTAAGACATCGCGTCTTATGCCTACGTATCTCATCTGGAATGAGAATCAGAGCAAGTCGTAGTTCGGCTAACTACGGGGTTGTGGATTGGGTTTTGGACGAACGACGTCACTACGCAATCTACCGGATGCTCGACCTTTGGAGACTTACTCACCTGTAGTAGAAGGAGTAAACGTGTTGCTTTGGGTTTTTGGGTTTGGGATGCTCGAGGGCAAACATGCAGTCCTTGACGAAGGAACCGCGCTACATGTGGGGATATGAATACAAAACACAAAAACATGTATCTCAAAGTAAAATGCCACCAAGGGGCTCAAACATTGCCTCCTATCGAGGTCTTCCAGCTAAGAAAGCGATAAAGTACGAGAAAAGGAAAAAATTACCACACGGATAAAGATCTGAAGTTACAGCAATTAAAGGATTAGCAACCCTGAGATCTCTCCAGCTAGACCATCAAAGAAAATCAGTCAATACGATTAATCAAGATAAACCTCCGGATGGTATCCCTGCAAGAGTATGTGAGCCCTCACGAAAACTCAACAGAAAGGTTAGACAAACAAGGTGAAATACAGGGAAAATAATGCCATGGCAACACAATGACAGGTTAGAGAAACAAAATAGGGTAACCAAGAGTTGCCCCTAAATCAAAATGTAACCACATGAATAATTCCATCAAAATTCACAAAAAGCTCACAAAAAGAAATCAAGGGTAGGAGGCCTAAACCTCTTGTCAAACACATGCATCAAAAGGGTATCAAATTCACCCATAATACCTCATACATTTAGAGCATTCAAATTAAAGGCATAAAGATGATGGATATATGGCAAACCTGATTGGAGAGATTGATTAAGATTGAATGGTACGGCCGGATCTGCAAAGTAATACTAGGGTTTGTGTGAGGCGGAGTGAACTTCTCAGGGCTGCCTGAAGGTCGCTGCAGAGTAGTTCCTAGGTTTCCTTCTCTCAAGATCTTTCTCCAGTGAATCTCCCAGTGTAACTCCAAGTGTGTTTTCCTCTACTGAAACTTTAGTATTTATAGACTGATTTTCGTGGGTATTGGGCTCAAATGAGGGAGACCCAAGTCCAAAAAAATTTGTTATATTTTATTTATTTTATTTTATTGTTTTTTTCGTTTTTTTTTTGCTTTTTTTTTTTTAAGTTTCTTGGATCTAATTCTGATTGACATGATGAAATGCAATGTATCTAATGTTAAATGACCTAAAAATAAATGCATGCATGAGGTGTAAAGCGTATGCTTCCAGGAAAAATGAAGGGTAAATTTTGGGGTATTACAGCTGCCCCTATTCAATCAACTGGAAACCCGGAAAGAAGATGGCAGCTGCTTTCGTACTTTCAAGGTATCAAGGGATTGAATACAATAAAAGCCCAAAAATTTGCACTGAAGTGAAGTGAAGTAACAATGTCTGTCAGAATCGGCAAAGAGGTGGTCTTGAAAGAAGAATCCGTCTGGTACGGTGAGAGTCAGTCTGAATACCGAAAAAGAATGTTAACTTGGATACCAAAATAAATGGTAACACAGAAATAACCATGGCCTGAATGCCGCTCATCAGTCTGAATACTGGAAATGACTTCGATCTGAACATCGGAAAATTGGCCTGAATGCCACAAGTCGCATCGACCTGAACGTCGGAAACTTCTTCGATCTGAACATCGGAAAGACTCGGCCTGAATGCCACTTCGATCTGAATATCGGGAAAACTGGCCTGAATGCCACTTAGATCTGAATATCGGAACACTGGCCTGAATGCCACTTCGATCTGAACATCGGAACACTGGCCTGAATGCCACTTCGGTCTGGATACCGGAAAACTGGCCTGAATGCCACTTCGGTCTGGATACCGGAAAACTGGCCTGAATGCCACTTCGGTCTGAATACCGGAAACTGGCCTGAACGCCACTTCGATCTGAATATCGGAAATTGGCCTGAATGCCACAAGTTGCATCGACCTGAACGTCGGAAACTTCTTCGATCTGAACATCGGAAAACTTCATGCCTGTCAGCATTGCCAGAAATAGGGAATGATAATATAGGCGACGCATGGGCCAATGACACTTGCTGGGGATAACCAAGGTGGGTAATGAACAATCTTCAGTCTGAGTACTGGAAACAACTTCTAGCTTATCACTTGGGATACCGAGAATGTTTTATGCTTACATGCGTATGTTTGAATCTTTCAATGGCGTAATGCTCCATGAAAATGGAAATGCTACGCGATTTGGGAGGATGCAATGCAATATGATTCTACATGCAGGGATGCGAAATGCTGGGTAGAATGCCAAGCTGAGGCAAGGGGATCTACTGGGGAAATGATCACCATCTTCTGGACTCTGGCAAGGCTGTTGGAGATGCACAGCGCAAAGAATTTTGTGGGGAAATGACCCGCCACACGGTGTTCTAGCAATGACGAAATACCGAGATTCTTACTAGGGAGAGAACGACACTGAAAACCTGCTGTTGGGGAAAGCGATAGTGGTTCTGGCAACCACGATTTGCGAGAGATGACTCAGCAAGGGAAGCAAACACCGATACGGTACCGAGGTTCTGCTTCAAGGAAAGAAACCATGGATCTGGCATTGGGATTATCGATCTGGCCTCGAACTCTAAGGAGCAGCCACTTCTGCTGGGAAGATACAGTCTGGCACTGTCAACTCCACTAGGGGTATACAATCTGGCACTGTCAACTCTACTGGGGAGTGTATATTCTGAAACAACCGCTTGGGGAAGTACGGTGGTGAGAACCTGCTGGGGATTGAAGAATCCAACACTCTGATCAGCTCTGCAGGGATAAGACACCGAATTCGTCTGTTGGCGACTTCACTGGGGAAGATATTCACGATCATCTGCAAGGGGATTTTAAGGAAATGCCCCGAGGGTATCTGTTCTGAATAGACGATCCAAAGCACTTAAAATTTACAGCAATTTTAAATGTTTATTGAGCATGCACCTGTAAAGCCCTTATGTGTCATGATGCAATGTTTATCAAAAATTCGGACGTCATTTTTGCAAACAAAATAGTAAAATGAAAATGAAAACAGATATATACTGAATAACATGATTTTATTGATTGAATGGCCTCTGAATAGGCATTTACATCAGGAAGCAATCCCTGGAAAGAGGTAATCGCACAAAAGATAAAAACAGAAATTAATCTAATGGCAATGTGAAATGGATTTCTATTGGGTTCCAATTCTGCTATGACTTGCCCGTCTTTAAGATCCTCCAGATAATCAGCCTTCTGAAAAGGTGATTGGACTGTTTCCTACCTTTCGAAAATTTCCAGTCATCGACATGAGATGAGATTCAGAACTAACTCAGAACGCAGTCATTCGCTTAATCCCTAACTTTTGCCTGGATCGCCCTTTTTGGGTTTTCAATCCACCGGGATACCCATTTTTGCCTAAGTTGCCTTTTCAGGTTTTCAACTTACCGGGTGTACGATATTTTCATTTTTAATCCCTGATTTTTGCCCGAACCTTTTCATTTTCTTGGTTCGTCGGGATGCCCATTTTTGCCTGGACTATTCTTTTTACTGTCCAGCGGGTCTATTTTATGCGAAGTATTTTTTAACTGCGTCCGAGTTCACAGGGGAAGTGAAGTTTTCACCATCCATAGTTGCAAGCATTAAGGCCCCACCATCAAAAACCTTGGTGACAATATACGGTCCATCATAGTTAGGAGTCCACTTGCCCCTGTGATCTGTCTGAGGAGGAAGGATCATTTTCAACACTAAATCTCCGACTTGGAAATAACGAGGATGCACTTTCTGATCAAAGGCTCTCTTCATCCGACTCTGATACAACTGCCCATGACAAATGGCTGCCATTCGCTTCTCTTCGATAAGACTCAACTCATTGAACCTTGTCCGAATCCATTCGGCTTCGTCTAACTTGACATCCAACAAGACTCTTAGAGAAGGAATCTCCACTTCAACAGGTAGGACTGCTTCCATACCATACACCAGGGAGTAAGGGGTTGCCCCGGTCGACGTACGTACTGAAGTACGGTACCCATGCAAGGCGAAAGGTAGCATCTCATGCCAATCTCTGTACGTGACGACCATCTTCTGCACAATCTTCTTTATGTTCTTATTTGCCGCCTCAACAGCGCCGTTCATCTTAGGGCGGTAAGGGGAAGAATTGTGATGCTGAATGTTGAAGTTCTGACACAACTCCTTCATCATTTTGTTGTTGAGATTAGAACCATTATCAGTAATGATTCTTTCGGGAATCCCATAGCGACAAATGATTTCTTTCTTGATGAAACGGGCAACCACATGTCTGGTGACATTCGCGAACGACGCTGCCTCGACCCACTTGGTGAAATAGTCGATGGCAACAAGGATGAAGCGATGCCCATTGGAAGCAGTCGGCTCAATCTTTCCAATCATGTCAATGCCCCACATAGAAAACGGCCACGGCGAAGACATCACAGTCAGAGGATTTGGCGGTACATGCACCTTATCAGCATAAATCTGGCATTTATGACACTTCCGAGCATATTTGAAGCAATCTGACTCCATGGTCATCCAATAATAACCCGCTCTCAACAATTTCTTAGCCATTGCATGTCCGCCGGCATGAGTACCGAAGGAACCTTCATGAACTTCCTGCATTAACATGTCCGCCTCGTGTCTGTCCACGCATCTGAGCAAAACCATGTCGAAGTTCCTCTTATACAGCACATCGTCTTTGTTCAAGAAGAAACTGCCTGCCAATCTTCTCAAAGTCTTTCTGTCATTGTTGGATGCCCCTGCAGGGTACTCTTGATTCTTCAGAAAGCACTTGATATCGTGATACCAGGGCTTGTCATCGACTACCAGTTCAGCAGCAAACACATATGCGGCCCTGTCAAGGCGCATCACATCGATCCTGGGAGCATGGTTCCTGCGAATTACCTTGATCATGGAGGATAGAGTAGCAAGTACGTCTGCCATCTGGTTCTCATCACGAGGTATATGATACAATTTTACTGTTGTGAAGAAAGTCAACAGTCTTCTCGTGTAGTCTCTGTAGGGGACCAGAGTGGGTTGGAGAGTATTCCAATCACCATTCACTTGATTGATCACCAGAGTTGAATCTCCGAAGATGTCCAAAGTCTTGATTCTCAAATCAATGGCTTGCTCAATACCCAAGATACAGGCCTCGTACTCAGCTTCATTATTTGTGCACTCAAAAGTCAAACGAGCGGTGAAAGGTATGTGGGCACCTTTCGGAGTTGTAATGACAACACCAATTCCACTTCCTCTAGCATTGACAGCCCCATCAAACAACAAAGTCCACTTTTCGTTTGGATCAGGTCCCTCCTCAACAACTGGCTCTTCACAGTCTTTCATCTTGAGGAACATGATGTCTTCATCAGGGAATTCAAACTTCATCGGCTCATAATCATCAATCGGCTGCTCGGCAAGGTAGTCTGACAGAATACTACCTTTGATGGCCTTCTGTGACGTGTAGTGAATATCATACTCTGTTAAAATCATTTGCCAACGAGCGACCCTTCCGGTGAGAGCTGGCTTCTCGAATATGTATTTCACTGGATCCATCTTAGAAATCAACAAGGTAGTATGGTTCAGCATATACTGCCTCAGTCGGCGAGCAGCCCAGGCCAAAGCACAACAAGTTTTCTCAAGCTGCAAATATTTGACTTCACAGCCGGTAAACTTTTTGCTAAGGTAGTATATGGCATGCTCTTTTCGACCAGACTCGTCATGCTGTCCCAATACACACCCCATCGAGTTCTCAGTCACTGATAGGTACATTATCAGAGGTCTCCCAGGAACTGGAGGTATAAGGATCGGAGGTTTCTGTAGATACTCTTTTATCTTCTCGAAAGCCCTTTGACAATCTTCATTCCACCTGATAGCCTGATCTTTCTTCAGCAATTTGAAAATTCGCTCACACGTGGTTGTTAGGTGAGAGATGAACCTTGCAATGTAGTTCAACCTCCCTAAGAAACTACGGACTTGCTTCTCTGTTCTTGGCTCTGGCATTTCCTGTATCGCTTTTACTTTGTGGGGATCCACCTCAATCCTTTTTCCGCTAACAATAAAACCCAACAATTTTCCCGATCTCACCCCGAAAGTGCACTTGTTCGGATTAAGTCTCAGTTTGAATTTCCTCAAACGCTCAAACAGTTTCTGCAAATTCACCAAATGTTCTTCTTCTGTCTGAGATTTGGCAATCATATCGTCCACATAAACCTCGATTTCATGATGAATCATATCATGGAACAGAGTTACCATAGCTCGTTGATATGTTGCTCCGGCATTTTTCAGACCAAACGGCATCACCTTGTAGCAGAAGGTGCCCCATGGGGTTATGAAAGTTGTCTTTTCCATGTCTTCTGGTGCCATCTTGATTTGGTTATAGCCAGAAAAGCCATCCATGAAGGAGAATACCGAGAACTGAGCTGTATTATCCACCAAAACGTCGATGTGAGGTAATGGGAAATCATCTTTAGGGCTAGCTCTGTTCAGATCCCGGTAGTCGACACACATCCGTACCTTTCCATCCTTCTTAGGTACTGGGACGATGTTTGCAACCCATGGCGGATAATTGGTGACTGCTAGAAACCCTGCATCCAACTGCTTTTGTACTTCTTCCTTTATCTTGACAGCGATCTCTGGTCTTGTTCTTCTGAGCTTCTGCTTGACCGGAGGACAACCTTCTTTGAGAGGCAAGCGGTGTACCACGATGTCTGTGTCTAGCCCAGGCATGTCCTGATAAGACCAGGCGAAGATGTCAACGTATTCTTGCAGCAATTCAATCAGCCCTTTCTTCACATTGTCTTCTAAAGCAGCCCCTATCTTGATTTCTCTCTTGGCGTCCTCGATGCCGAGATTAATCACTTCAACAGACTCTTGATGCGGTTGAATAACCCTTTCCTCTTGTTTTAATAACCTGGTAAGCTCTTCAGGGAGTTCACAGTCTTCATCATCCTCTTCTTCAGCTTGAAATATTGGATTTTCAAAGTCGAAGCGAGCCGTAGCATAAACGTTATCAATAGGATCCGGTGATGTGCATCTGCATGAGTGATGGTATGTGCTTATGAGTGTGAACAAGAAGTGAAAACTAAACAAAACATTGCCATTTTTTTTTATTTTGAAAAACTGCAAAAATAGAAAGACAGGGAACAAAATATTTGAATGCAAAAATACGTCCTTTATTTATGATAAAAATGCAAGTGTCACATAGACGGGCCTTACAATGAGTCATTACGCCCTGGGCGGAACGTAAGACTTGGATATGCATGAATAAACAAAGAAAATTACTCTTCAAGAAGAGTGACTTGGATAATCTCTTCAGAAGACCAATTGTTGATGACTTCACCCGGGATCCTCGGACGCACCCAGTTGTCAATGTCACAATCACTATCCCCATCTTCTTCGTTGACCGCAGAGACTTGACCATACTGAATGATGTCAGCACTGGAGAAAGTGATCGGCCCCTGAAGTGTCGTAGAAGTCAAAACTGGTTGATTCCCAATCCCGAACTTATCTTCCTTCACTGGTAATTCCAACAGACGCCCCCAACCGGGAGCAACACCTGAATCCACCACGGCCCGTGCCTGCTTAAAGGATGAGATAGAGGCACCCGCTTTAACCTCTTCCACCGGAGTTGCATCCTTGATTTGAACTGACTCAAAAGCCTGACACAGAGTCTCATGAATTTCACCTTCTACTTCTACATACTTGAATGTAGACAGGTTACTGACCAAGATGTCCTCCTCACCACAGACGGTGATAATTCGTCCGTTGACCGGAAACTTAATCTTCTAATGTAGAGTTGAAGAGACTGCCCCAGCATTATGGATCCAAGGACGACCCAGCAGGCAACTGTAGGAAGGACTGATATCCATCACGTAGAAGACAGTGTTGAAGGTTTGTGATCCAATCAGAATTGGCAATTCTACCTCTCCAAACACCGATCTCTTAGAACCATCGAAGGCTCTCACAATAAGATCTGAAGGTTTCAAGACCAAACCCTCTACTTCTATCCTCGACAGGGCTCTCTTGGGTAGCACATTGAGAGAGGAGCCTGTATCCACCAGAACATGCGATAACACGGTGTCTCTGCATTCCATCGAGATGTGCAGAGCCTTGTTATGATTGCGTCCGGCTGGTGTCAAGTCAGAATCGGTGAAACCCAACCCGTTGCTTGCATGCACATCGGCGAAGATCCCTTCTAGTTGGTTTACCGAGATTTCTTGAGGTACATATGCTGCATTAAGAACCTTCAGAAGTGCCTCCCTGTGTGCCTCCGAACACAACAGGAGTGAGAGAATGGATATCTTGGACGGAGTCTGAATCAACTGATCGACTACCTTGTAGTCGCTTTTCTTTATGATTCTCAGAAGTTCGTCCACATCCTTTGCAAAAGTGGGCTCAGAACCATCCCGGGGTGCAGAGGTACCCTCATTCACGACTTGCTTGCCTTTGGTTTTCGCCACAGCATCAACATTATCAGCTTAGGTAACCGGTGGTGAGAACAATCTACCACTCCTGGTGAATCGGCCGATTCCACCGACATTATCCACTGCGGGACCGTCAAGTTCAGGCTTCTGACCCTCTTCTACTTTCAGTGGCCGTTCCACCCTATGATCGTGCGTATACACGCTCCCCCCATAATGCCACGGAATGGCCCTTTCACTGGTGAAAGGTAAAGGACCAGGGGTTGTGATGGTCATAGTAGATCGTCGCACTGGTGGCACGGGTTGCGCTTCTGGCACACTGATCTGATTAGTTGGGTAGAAAATAGTGATAGTAGCAATATCACAGTCGCACTCAGAAACCTCATTCATTGAAATGCAAGCATCCGAAACATCGGGATCAAGTTCAATTACATCAGGATCAACCACATTGGAAAAAATAAATACATCATCATGGATTACAGAATCAGTAGGAACAACATCTGCGAATTCATTAGTAGCATCTTCAAACCCTTCTTCCTCAACCCGTTCCACAAACTCTTGGACAGACAAATCTTCAACCTGGAGGATACCTTTGTCGAGCAAGGCCTGGATACCCTGCTGTAGCTTCAAACAACCTCCACTCTGAGTGGCACAATCCAAACAACCCTTCCCACAACCGGGGAAAACATCAGCCTTCAGCAAGCATCCTTTGATATCCAACAATGGAGTCTTCAACTTCAGCACATCTTTGACGGACTTGGCTTTTCCCTCTATCATGTTAACGTTCGCACCACCATGCTGGGGCATGGGATTGTTAACGACATTCGGAGTCGGTGCAAGGTCGATGGCCTTTGAATCTATGAGGTCTTGAACTACGTGCTTAAAAGCTTTGTAGTTCTCAATATTGTGGCCAGGTGCCCCAGAGTGAAAGCTACACCTAGCGTTGGCGTCGTAACCCACCGGAAGTCTACCAATAGGAGGGGCCAGAGTGCGCAACTGCACAAGTTGTAGTTGTTGAAGACTAGAAAGCAACTGAGCGTACGACATTGGAAGGGTGTCAAAACGCCGGTCCATCATCCTTTGCCTCTGTTGATAAGCGGGTCTGTTACCCGGTTGCTGCTGCTGTTGATACTGAGCTGGTTGACGTTGTGATTGTAGTTGTTGTAGTGGCGCTGCAGCTGGAATGGTCACAGCCGCAACATACGGTTGCTGATGATAATTCTGAAAATTATTCCTCCGGTTATCCCTGTTCTGATAAGAAGATATGGCATTTGCATCCCCTTCTCTCCTCTTCTGTCCCTGAATGAACGGCTTCTTCACCCCTGATGAGCATCCACCTCCACTCTGGCTCTTATAGGTCTTTAGGTAATTCTCCACCCTTTCTCCAGTAGAGACCACATCAGCAAAGTTGGAAGCATTGCAACCTACCAGACGCTCCAAGTAAGGTCCAGGCAGCGTATTCATGAACATGTTGGCCATTTCCTTTTCCAACATAGGAGGCTGAACACGGGAAGCTGTATCCCTCCAGCGTTGAGCGTATTCCCTGAAGCACTCATTGCTTTTAAGAGACAGATTCTGAAGTTGAGTTCTGTCCGGAGCCATGTCTGCATTATACTGATACTGCTTCACGAAAGCCTCTGCCAAATCCCTCCAGCAACGGATGTGGGCTCTGTCCAGCCTCATATACCATTCCAAGGATGCCCCAGCTAGGCTATCTTGGAAGAAGTACATAAGTAGCTTCTCGTCATCAGAGTATGCAACCATTTTACGGAAATAGGCTTGCACGTGAGTTTTGGGGCAAGAGTTGCCATGGTATTTGTCAAATATCGGGACCTTGAATTTCGGTGGAACTCTCACACCTGGGACCAGCCCCAAGTCAGCAACATCTACTCCCAGAAGATTCTGTCCTTCCAATGCTTTCAACCTCTCTTCCAATCTTCTAAACATGGGGTCCATGCCAAAGTCTTCCTGAAGCAAGGGGAACTGATCATCCTGACCATCCTGAATGGGTTGTTGATCTAGGTTGACATGCGGGATCGGGATAGGCCCCGGTCCATTGGGATCATTAGCCTCTCCAGCTGGAGGATCAGCCAACGTCTCTAGTTGAGTAATAGGGGGATCCCTCTGTACCAACAATCTAAGCTCCTGCTGTCCTTGCGCCACCCCCTTGAACCAAATCCATGAATTGGGTCATGCGAATCTTCATCTCGGCGAGCTCTGCTTGTAGGCTCTCCATCGCTCTCTGTTGATTCCTTCGGGTACCGTATCGGTGAATACCTGAGTCAGCTATCCTGCTAGTGGGACACCAAACAATATGAGAACACTGCAGCGGTACCTGTTATGCAAGATATGACAATGAATATGTAAATGCAATGCCATGTTTATCAAATCCAAAAGGTATACTACCCCCTTGATTCCAGTCTCACATCAAGCGAATAGTGCAAGAAGACTGAGTCATGGATAAACTTCTGAGATCAAGATGCAACAAAGGGAAACCAACATACAAATGAGTTCCAGGAAAGGGGCCTTAGCCAAAAGTACATCAAAAGAGGATCCCCACAACAAGCCTGTGGATTATCACTACACAGCAACGAAACAAAAAGTAAAGGGAGGAACATAAACCAGGAAATCAGCCTCCTATATACAACCCATAAGGACTGCTCCTCACTTCATCCAGTAATGCCACCGTGTCGGGATGATCTGGAGATTCTGTCAAATGCCGGATAAGCAGATTCCTCTTGTGAATGATCCCATCCATTTCGTTGATGTGCTCTCTGTAGTAATTCCCATCATCTTCTCCGAATACCTCTTCAAGTCTGGATTTCTTCAAACCTGCCAACACCTTGAGTTCTTCAATCTGTCCTCGAGCCTCATGGAGTTGATCTGTGATGTAGCCATTAGTAGAAAGGGCGCACAGAAGCTCATTGTTTTTCCCCTTCAGCAAAGTCGTCAATTTCTCTATCTAACCAGTCAGTTCGGCTACTGTCTCCTCCTCCTTTGCCTTCCGAGAAGTTGAAAATGCATCCCATTGCTCCTGCCACCCAGCTAATTTACCATGAGAATCTACTAACTGCTGTTTGACTCGCCTCAACTCAGAACTGGATGATCTCAAGGCTTCGTCTGTCTTCCTGAAGAAGTCCGCCTCCACAGCAAATCTCCTCTCTGCTTCCTTTTGCACTCTGACGGCTTCCCCCTTCTGATATTCTGCCTCCTGGCATTGACGCATACAGTCTTGCAACTTCTCACTTAACTCTGAGTTCTTGGTTTGAAGTCCCTCCATGGCACTCTTCAACTTGTCGTACTCCTCTCGGCTCACCATTGTTGACTGCTCAGGAGTAGGTGGATACAAAGGTTCTTCAATAGGGAACGGCAGACCAAACTCTTCGACTCTTCCTTGAAGCCACTCTTCATACCGAGGGTAAGTTCTACAATCTCCTTTTCCAAGGACGGTTCTTCCTCTCTTGATCACCTTGAGCCAGGCCTCAGCTGCCTTACGGGATACCGTCAAATCAGGCGAAGAATGGAAAAACAGAGATTCTTCCACATCCTTTTCCAAAGGCGGAGTTTGATGCGTGTTTTTCGCAAGTGTACGAATCACGTCAAAGTAATATAAAAGATTATCGAATCCACAGAGACCAAGTGTCAATCTATCAAACCTGTTGTTATGGTGTGTATCTAAGGCAACTATTTTTAAGGGTTTTAATAAGGGTGCAATGGTAAATAAAATTATAATTTTAAATAATAAATAAAGACAGGCTCGAATGTAATTCACGCAATCAATGATAATCCAGTACTTGTTAGTGGAACTACTTATGTGTTTTCTCCTTTGAAAAGAACTAATTTAACAGGAACTGTCGCTTTCGCGTATTCAGAACCGAGTTGTACTCTCTAATCAACCCCTCCTATTGTCACGGATAAAAAGGTGCGTACTGCGTTAGAGTAGTAAACCTATTTTTAAGAAATATAGTATCTTAACTAAGTTGAAAAGTATTTTAACCTGGACTTCTTAGCAAAAAGAGGTTCTTACGAACCAGAGTTTAAACTTCCTAACGCGTCCGAAAATCGTTTTAAAATCTCTTTTCTTTTTAATCTAAAATCTCCTAATAAACTAGACAAAGCGCTTTTGGCTGTTTTTGAAATAGTTAAAAACAATTACTTGAATTGAAAGATAAAATAGCCCTTAGGTGTTTCCACGAACAATTATACTGATTACTGGTTTAATTACGATCCTCACATTCTAACCTTTATAGAATTAGTTAGACATGATAAAGTAAATATTCTTTTTATAGTTTTTCATAAAAGTAATTTAAAGCGAGTGCGGATAATAAACAAAGTAAAGTGCGAGTGCAGGAAATAAACAACGTAAATGTGCGAGTGCAGGAAATAAACAACGTAAATGTGCGAGTGCAGGAAATAAACAACGTAAATGTGCGAGTGCAGGAAATAAACAACGTAAATGTGCGAGTGCAGGAAATAAACAACGTAAATGTGCGAGTGCAGGAAATAAACAACGTAAATGTGCGAGTGCAGGAAATAAATAAAAGTAAAATACGAACTTGAATTAAAATGGCGGCAGGATTAACTTCCTCCAGAGTGCTCCAAAAACTCGAACCACAGACAGATTACAGACTCGATCACTCGATTGCAGAGGCACCCCGATGTGGAATGGCAACTGCTTTATAACTGATATATGCCTAGAGAATTCTAATTCTGGATGAAGAAAAACGAAAATCTAAGGTCCTATTTATAGTAAAAACTGAAAGCATGAAATGACAGGGACGCCCCTCCACTAAAAAGTGGAGGTTACTGATTTTGGCCTTGTGGCGCCCGCCACAGGCCTATGGCGCCCGCCATGGTCCCTACAGGGGATGATGGAGTGGGGATCGTGGGTCTTGACGGTTGAGGAGTGGTCTTGAGACGTGGCCACGTCATGGCTAACCCCATGGCGCCCGCCACGGTGGGTGCCGTAAGTGCAAAACGCTGAATTTCTAGGTTTTCGCCCGTTTTCACTCCTTTTTCGCTCCTTTTCCCGATTCAAGCTCCGATTATTATAAAAACCTGAAAACATAAGAAAACAAAGAAATAACAAAGCAAAACAACAATAAAAGCTAAGAATGCATGCGAAATCGGAGTCAGAAATACGGTGAATTTTAGTGTGATCAAATTCTCCCACACTTAAACCTTTGCTTGTCCTCAAGCAAACATTAAAGCTTAAGAAAATATGGTGTCAACACTTGTCTTTGGGCTAAAGGGATTCTAAGTTCAAGTCAGGATGCAGTGACAGATACTAACTAAGTGAACCAAGGGTACCATAGTAACACAAACACAAACTTCAATCCTACATTAACCACTCCATATCATCCCACAATACCTAGGCCTATCTTCTCATCTTTTTGTGTCCTTTTCATTCAGGCGCAATCACATTAAGCCTGTTATCTGTACATGCTTCATAGTAGAGTGACCGGTTAGTGATTCTGATCCATAACATAAGGTTTCTGGCACATAAGCATGTGTGAACCTGTTTTATTTCGCCTAAATGTAGCTGCGGGGGATCGGATCGTAATCCGCCCTACCAAGTTCAGTGCCAGATACCTCTGAACCAACTAACAATAGGTGACTTGCAATTTTTTTTTTTTTTTTTTTTTTTTTTTTTTTTTTTTTTAAAGTATTAGCACTGGATCATTCACTTATGTTCATCGGCCCCCTACGTAGAGCATGCTTAAGCCGGAGCTGACTGCTAAGATAAACTACTTAGGACAATTTTTAAAATGATAGTAAAGGCCAAGGTGGTGGGGTTTAGGAGTGATTCCTATATTCAAGAGGTCTATGGTGCTAAAATGGTTCTGATGTTTCAAAAAGTTGACCTAGGTCACTACATCCTAATCTAAACCTGTCCCAAAGCCCAAAAAACATGTGAAACAACATCATTTTCTTTTTTAAAAATTTTCTGGTAAGGCTAAGGAAATGGGAAAAAATGAAGATGAACTAAAAAGACACTATACTGGTGACTCGTCAGACTCATGCATTATCTAAGAAAATTAAATTACTGAAAGGAAATAACTGAAAGGAAATAATTAACTAGAAAGGGAAATGACAGAAAGCAATAAAATCCCCTCCCACACTTAGATCGAACATTGTCCCCAATGTTTCGAAATAAGATAAGGGGGGTAACCTGAAAAAGACTACTGAGGAGGGGCACTGGTGCCTTCGCCGTCCTGATGTGATGGTCTGGAACGACGGGATCTACTACGATGCTGGTCCCTCCGGTCGAGTCGTGCTGATAAAGCAGCCTGAGCACTCCGAACCTCTCGAAGGTTACCTAAGATGGAACCCTGAGTGGCCTCGACAAGCTGGTAGTGTTGGCTGTTGAACTCTCTCTGACGGTTCTGCTCTAATGAGATATCGTTCAAGGTACGGCAAACGTTGCTATAGGCACGATCCGAAACCAATCGCGATTGTTGCATGAAGCTCATATTGTCCGTCAGCTGCTGTGAAATAGTAGAGAGAAGGCCATCACGCCTTTCTTCTCTAGCTGTCATATCACGCCACATCTCCTCGGTGACATGGAATCCAGGAGCAGTACCTGCAACAGGGTTAGAGGAAGATGGTGCGGTGTGTGACTGTGAAGGACGATGGGGGGACATGTGAGGGATGGGAGACTGCTCTCTCCGATCATACTCATCATCAGTGTCATGTGCCTCCCCATCGGGAATATTAGGAGGAAGTGGACCCAAAACACGTGGAGCATTAAGATCATAGGTCCAGTTCCTTTCATCACGTACATCAGTACGTCTACTGCATGGTAAAGCAACAGATGGGATAGCTACCCCATGAACCATCAACTCATAACCACCTTCTCTCCTTGCTCGGCACAATTTCATGTCTTTCAGAAATTTTAAATTAATTGTGCGAGGAGGTAGTGGTTCAAGTGTAGCTATCTCATCGTTCAGGCCAAGAGCCCGAGCAATATACGTAACAAGCCCTCCAAAAACAATCGGTCCTGTTTTGTTAGTAAATAAAGTCATATGAGCAAGCATAAACGGGACCGGATTGATGTGGGTTCTAGTGGGGCATCCTTGCAAAAATAGGAGTTCACGAGCATTTACCTTGTTTGGACTTTCCCGGCCAAAAATAGTACATGCCAAAAGAAGTCTAAAAACTCTTATGGCCGGGTTGTGAATGGTCGACGCAAGTATCCCTTCGAAAGAATTAATTGAAGAACTTGAAAGCCTTTGCCAGAAGGTAAATACCTCGGCCGACCACTCCGCATCCAAAGGTGCCTCACAAATTGCACCTTCCCTATGAGGGATTCCTAACAAACCTGCCAGATTGTCGGTACTGAATTCATACTCAATTCCGAACAGTCTAAAAATAACAGTACCAACAGTGCTAGCAGTGTTAGGACTGACAGTGTATATTAAAGAACTCAAAAACTCGGTTGTCAGTCGCTCATAGGTAGGTTCCTGATTAATGAAAATATTATGCAAGCCTAGAAATTCTAATAAATTAAAAACACTATGATAAATACCCAAAGCATACAGACAGTTATCGTCGACGTACCTAGTCGAGAGAATTTCTCGACTTTGAAGCCTCTGAATAATTTTCCGTTGCCTTTCGCCCGGTCTTCCATCACGAAGAAGAAATCCATTGAACTCCATTGTTGAATGCTCCTTAGGTAGTGAAAATGGTAGAAAAAGTGGTTTATGAGGGAATGATAAAGTTTTGATTTTTTTGGTTTTTTTGATGGATGAAAATGGAAATGGATGTTGGATATGTTTTATGGATGGTGGGTATTTTGGAAATGAGGGAGCTTTAATGGGGTTCAAGGAGGATTTGGAAGGTTGGAAAAATGGGTTTTTGGTGAAGAAAGGGATGAAAATGGTGGAAATGGGGATTCAGCCCCGTACTTGTTGTTGGTACGGTGTGGCGCCCGCCACAGGGCCTATGGCGCCCGCCACAAGGCCAATTCCTGGGCCTTGTGGTTTTGGATCCTCCTTTTGGGCCTTCTTGCACCTTTGTCTTCCGGGGGGTCTGAATAGCGTTTTCTTCTTCTTTTCAAGGCTTGAGGCTTGCATATTTTTTGTAAAGACAAAAATGAAAATATTTTTGTCTTATATATTTTTTTTTTCTTTGCACGACAAAAAATAAAATAATTAAAGAAACAAAAGAAAAAGAAAAAGTTAACATTAGTGCATAATATGTATATATATAAGAAATTCAGAGTGCATGAAAATATAAAAGCTGCAGTAAAGTAAAATATGTCTGGAAATGCGATAAATAAAATACTAGGGTAATGCTGTCAGGGTAGAATGAGTCATGTGGTAGGCGTCTTTTCCTGGCTTGATCCACGAAACTCAGCTATCTCCCTCCGAAGCTCTTCAATCGCCTGATGTAGAGCATCGGTCTCTGAGGCATGAGTGAGATCAGAAACCTGCATCTGTAACTCTAAGTCTGCCACTTCCTGCTTGAGCAGGGCAGTCTCCTTACGGAGCTCATAAATCTGTGTTTGTAGGTCAGGTGGCTGCAGAGACAAATTGTTAGACATAACAGTGATCTGGGGAGTAAGAGGTGTAGGAGTGTACTCAGCGGCGGGAGGCGATTTCGGCTCTTCGACAGTCTCTCCATAACCCTCTAGAGCATAACTCCAATTTTCAGGATCATGGACACTGGTCATCAGCTGATCTGGTAATGTGAAATAGTGTATCGCTTCGCCGTCGATCAGCAGTCTAAACATGTTGGGCTCAAAAGAAGCCCTCCTCATCAGTCCTCTATCAAGACAAAAATCAATATCCAGGGTGGTGTAGAAGCAGAAGGTCCTGAGGTGCAATAACTTGCGAGACAGACCCAATGCAGTAGCAATCTGTGTAACAATCCCACCGACATGGATGATGCCTACGGATGATCTGGCAACACTAGCCAAGCCCTTTAACAGAAAGTTGCCACAAGCAACAGGGCGAGACTGAGTCGCACAAAACAGTAGGAAAATCTCCTCTTCACTTAGCAGTGTCTCTGTATCTGGAAAACCTAGGAAAGAATGTGCTAGAATCATCTGGAAGTACCTCAATGCAGGGTTGTGGATTACCTGAGAAAACTGGGTAGAAGGATCTTGGCTCCCTCCGCCGGATATTTTAGTCCAAAACTTTTCCACTTCTCTGCTCATAAAATACCCCATCGGTGTATCTGGAATAGCATCAGGAGTAGTCTGGAAACCTAGCAAATCACCAAACTCCTTGTGAGAGAATGAGTAGTCAATCCCGAACAACCTGAAAACAGCGAGTCCATCGGGTCCAGCCCAGGGGTCATAATGAAACGAGCTGAGGAACTCAAGAGTCAAGTTCCTATAAGTGTTGTTCCTGTAGTCAAACTGTTCCCACTGGAGTTGATGGCATAAAAATCTGACGCTTGGCTCTATCCCCAAGGCATCCATGCAGTCATGGTCAGGGTACCTGGTAGGAGCCATAGGGCGTCTCATGTGAACATAGTAACGCTCTCTCTGTGCATCATCTCTAAAGGCCACGTGCATGTCATCAGGGTTCTGCATTCTGTACAAGGTTAGCAAACAAGTCCTGAAAGCACATAAAACATTCAATCGTTAGTCCTGACATAATAATAATAATATAAACAAAATAAAGTAAAAGTAAAAAATAAAAAGTACAAAAAAAAATAAGAAAAACCATGGGTTGCCTCCCATGCAGCGCTTGTTTAACGTCATTAGCTCGACGACCGATATTTAAACATCATTGGAAGGATATGGTGGATCACTCAGAGTATGGCAGGTGTATGTTGTCGGGATGTCACCTCCTTCGTAGGGCTTCAACCTCTGTCCATTGACGATGAACGATTTACATGTCTGGTTCTTGATTTCAATAGCACCGGATCTCAGGATCTTAGATACTTCGAAAGGGCCAGTCCATCTCGAACGGAGTTTACCTGGAAAAAGTCGTAACCTAGAATCGAATAGGAGAACAGGATCGCCTATTTTGAAGTCTCTTCTTATGATTCTTTTGTCATGCCAAGCTTTTGTTCTTTCTTTGTATATGATGGCATTTTCGTAGGCAGATTGTCTGAGCTCTTCTAATTTGTGGATGTCAAGGATACGTTTCTCACCAGCTGTCAAGTAATCCAAATTCAAAGTTTTGATGGCCCAATAGGCCTTATGTTCCAATTCAAAAGGTAAGTGACATGATTTTCCATAGACCAGTTGATAAGGGGTTGTTCCTATAGGAGTTTTGAAAGCGGTTCTATAGGCCCATAATGCTTCTTGAAGTTTCTGTGACCAATCCTTTCTAGATATAGAGACAGTCTTCTCGAGGATTTGTTTTATCTCCCTATTAGATACTTCCACTTGTCCATTGGTCTGTGGGTGGTATGGTGTTGCTACTCTATGCTTAACTCCATACTTGCTTAAAAGTTTATCAAATATTCTCGATATGAAGTGCGATCCTCCATCGCTTATGACTAAACGGGGTGTTCCAAACCTGGGAAATATATAATTTTTGAATAATTTGATGACTACTCTGGTGTCGTTTGTGGGTGCGGCGATAGCTTCAATCCATTTAGACACGTAGTCAACAGCTACTAAGATGTACTGATTTCCAAAAGATGGTGGGAACGGTCCCATAAAGTCTATACCCCATACGTCGAAGAGTTCTACTTCTTGGATATTTCTTAACGGCATTTCATTACGTCTTGAAATATTTCCTGTGCGTTGGCATCTATCACACTTGACAATGAAAGCATGGACATCACGCCACATAGTAGGCCAGAATAGGCCAGCTTGAAGAATCTTGGCGTAGGTCTTAGATGTGCTTGCATGTCCACCATAGGGTGCAGAGTGACAATGCTCAATTATATTATTTACCTCTTCTTCTGGAACACAACGGCGGAAAATGCCATCTTTACCTCTCTTGAAAAGAAATGGTTCGTCCCAATAGAAGTTTCTCACATCACTATAGAACTTCTTCTTCCGGTGGTAGTTTAGATCAGGGGGTATGATGTCAGCGGCTAGATAATTAACAAAGTCTGCATACCAAGGTACATCACTTATGGCTAAGGATTTTTGAAAATACTCATGAGGGTCTGGGTTATCTTCTTCAATGGTTTCTAGTTGGGCTATCAGTCTATCATAGGCAAAATCGTCATTTATGGGAACTGGATCAGGTTTCAGGTATTCTAGCCTAGATAGGTGATCAGCTACCACATTATCAGTGCCTTTCTTATCACGGATATCCAAATCAAACTCTTGCAGTAATAGAATCCATCGAAGTAACCTAGGCTTGGCATCCTTTTTGCTTAGTAAGTAACGAATGGCAGCATGGTCGGTATAAACTATAATCTTGGCTCCTACTAGATAAGATCTAAATTTGTCTATTGCAAAAACTACAGCTAGGAGCTCTTTTTCGGTTGTTGCGTAATTGAGCTGTGCAGCGTCTAGGGTTCTACTGGCATAATAAATCACATGTAACTTCTTATCTTTTCTCTGACCTAGAACGGCTCCAACAGCGTAATCACTGGCGTCACACATTATCTCAAACGGTTCTGACCAATCAGGGGGTTTCATTATAGGTGCTGAAGTCAGAGATTCCTTCAGAAGATTAAATGCTTCAGTACATTTTTCATCGAAGATAAATTCAGCATCTTTCATTAAAAGACCAGTTAAGGGCTTTGTTATTTTGGAGAAATCTTTGATGAAACATCGGTAAAATCCGGCATGTCCAAGAAAACTTCTTATCTCCCTGATAGTCTTCGGAGGTTTTAGATTCTCTATGACTTCTATTTTTGCTTTATCTACCTCTATACCTTTTTCGGAAACTATATGTCCTAAAACAATCCCTTCGGTGACCATGAAATGACATTTTTCCCAATTTAGCACAAGGTTTACCTCCACACATCTCTCCAGGATTTTCTCAAGGTTGACAAGACAATTTTTGAAATCTGATCCACAAACTGAGAAATCGTCCATAAATACTTCCATAATTCCATCTAAATAATCAGCAAAGATAGACATCATGCAGCGTTGGAAAGTTGCAGGAGCATTACAAAGTCCAAAAGGCATTCTTCTATAGGCAAAAGTTCCAACTGGGCATGTAAAGGTAGTTTTTTCTTGATCTTCGGGGTGAATAGGTATTTGGAAGAATCCTGAATATCCATCTAAATAACAAAAGTAAGAGTGTCTGGCTAGGCGCTCCAACATTTGATCTATGAATGGTAATGGGAAATGGTCCTTCCTAGTTGCTTTATTTAATTTTCTATAATCTATGCACATACGCCAACCTCCATCGGTTCTTTTTGCTACAGGTTCGCCCTTCTCGTTTTGCACGACTGTGATGCCTCCCTTTTTGGGTACTACATGCACAGGACTCACCCATTTACTGTCCGAGATCTGATATATTATACCTGCCTCTAGTAACTTAAGAACTTCAGTCTTAACTACCGCGCTCATTATAGGATTTATTCTACGTTGGTGTTCTCTGGAAGGTTTTGAATCTTCTTCAAGCAAAATCCGATGCATGCATACGGATGGGCTTATTCCTTTTAGATCAGAGATCTTATATCCTAAGGCTGAGGGGTACCTACGTAAAACTTCTAATAATTGATCGGTTTCTTTTTGGTTTAAGGTAGCACTGACTATAACTGGACGATTCATATCTTCATCCAGAAATTCATATCTCAGGTTTTTAGGCAGTTCCTTAAGTTTTACGGTCGGTTTCATAGGGCAAGGCATAGGATCTGGGGTAAGAGATAAACATTCGTGAAGGTTATCATCAATGTAGGGTGTTTTATAATTGTCATCTTCCAAAATAAGGGTTGATGGCAATTTTATAGATTTATTTTCTTCTTCTTGTTCTAATTCCCTAATGCATTCTTCGATGATATCTAAGGCATAACAAGAATCTCCTATCACAGGTGCCATAAGAAATTTTGACAATATAAATTCTATCTTCTCTTCACCTACCTCAAAAGTTAGTTTTCCTTTTTTAACATCTATTACGGCTCCAGCAGTCGATAAGAACGGTCTACCTAGGAGGATTGGTATGTCGTCATCTTCTTTAATGTCCATGACAACAAAATCAGTAGGTATAAACAACTGACCCACCCTAACAGGGACGTCTTCAAGTATGCCTATAGGGTATTTAACGGATCTATCGGCTAATTGAAGCGACATCTTAGTAGGTTGTAATTCTCCTAAGTTTAATCTCTCACAAACTGCTAAAGGCATTAAGCTCACACTAGCTCCTAAGTCTAGAAAAGCTTTTTCGATGACATGATTCCCTAAAATACAAGGAATGGAAAAATTTCCGGGATCTTTATCTTTCTTTGCTAACCTATCTTCGGAAATAGAATTACATTCCACGGGTTTCGGATCTTCAAGTCTACGTTTATTCGTAAGTATGTCTTTGAGAAACTTAGCATAAGAAGGTATTTGGGTGATGGCTTCTGTAAAGGGGATTTCTACGTGAAGTTTTTCTATAACCTTAACGAATTTTTGATATTGATTATCGATTTGGGTTTTTTTTAATCTTTGAGGGTATGGTATTGGTGGTTTGTATGGCGGTGGTGGTACATAGGTTTTATTTTTAGGTTCTTCTCCTTTTTCTTGACTTTCCGGGGTTTCAGGCTTCTCTGGTTCCTTTTCCTCACTCCTCTTAGAAGTTTCAGGCTCACTTAATCTAGGGTTTAAAGGCTCCTTATAAGCGGTTCCACTTCGTAGAGTAATGGCATTAGCTTGCCCTTTCGGGTTTTGTTGAGGTTGTCCAAGGAACTGTCCTCCAGGGGTAGTCTGTGGGGCTTGGTTTAACGCTACCTGAGAGATCTGGGTTTCAAGCATCTTATTATGAGTAATGATTTGATCAACCTTGGTTCCTAACTGGGTAATTAGTTCGTTAACATGGACGCTTTGGTTCATGAACTCTTTGTTTTTCTGTTTTTGAGCAACGATGAAATCTTTTACAATTTCTTCAAAGCTCGGGTTTGGCGGTACAGGTTGCATAGGTTGATTTGTTCTAGGGGCTTGGTAACCTTGTTGTCTCGGAGGTGCGGTATTTTGAATAGGGTTATTATTTTTGTAGGAGAAGTTTGGGTGATTCCTCCATCCAGGGTTATATGTGTTAGAAAATGGGTTCCCTTGGGTATAGTTCACTTGCTCAGTGTTGGTTTCATTTAACAGATTGCATTCGGCGGATTGGTGTCCTTGCGTTCCACATATCTCACAATTCGGCGAAACTGCGGCTACAGTATTCGGAGTTGTACACATATGTTCGACTCTAAGGGCCAACGCGTCCATTTTAGCCTGCATCATGTCTATAGAGCTTAGCTCATGTATTCCTCCTTGGGCTTCCTTCTTTTCCACTGTCGCTCGTTCTACTCCCCATGATTGATGGTTTTGGGCCATATCCTCGATAAGGGCACTAGCTTCAGGGTAAGGTTTATTCATCAGTGCGCCACCAGCGGCAGCGTCGATGGTCATCTTAGTGTTATAATGAAGTCCATTATAGAAGGTTTGGATGATTAGCCAATTCTCTAAGCCATGGTGTGGGCATGCTCTTAATAATTCTTTATATCTCTCCCAGGCTTCGAACAACGACTCTCCTTGGAGTTGGGTAAATCTAGTTATAAGGTTTCGAAGAAGAGCGGTCTTACTTGGGGGAAAATATCTAGCAAGAAAAACTTTCCTAAGGTCATCCCAAGTTGTTATTGAATTGGGTGGAAGGGAATCTAACCATGATAGAGCTTTATCTCTGAGGGAAAAGGGGAATAATCTTAAGCGTATCGCCTCAGGAGAAGCTCCATTGGTTTTAAAGGTGTCTGCTAACTGAAGAAAGTTTTTTAAATGTTGGTTTGGGTTATCAGTAGCGAGACCTGAGAATTGTCTCTGTTGCACTAATTGCAGCAGGGATGGTTTAAGTTCAAAATTATTGGCTGGGATAACGGGGTTTACTATACTGGAACTAGGTTCCTCGTTTGATGGTTGGGCGAAGTCCTTAAGAGGTCTTCGGTTTTGTTCTTCGGCCATAGCTATCCTATTCCTATGGAAAAATAAACGTGCGCGAGCGTAACGTTCAGGTTCAGCTAGAGGGTCTACTAAACTTCCGGCACTGCGAGTCTTTCGCATTGACCGGTGGGTAACAACCTTAGTCTAAACGGTATAACTACAGGGTAATGAAATTTGACGAAATTGGTCCCCGGCAACGGCGCCAAAAACTTGATGCGTGTTTTTCGCAAGTGTACGAATCACGTCAAAGTAATATAAAAGATTATCGAATCCACAGAGACCAAGTGTCAATCTATCAAACCTGTTGTTATGGTGTGTATCTAAGGCAACTATTTTTAAGGGTTTTAATAAGGGTGCAATGGTAAATAAAATTATAATTTTAAATAATAAATAAAGACAGGCTCGAATGTAATTCACGCAATCAATGATAATCCAGTACTTGTTAGTGGAACTACTTATGGGCAATGTTTTCTCCTTTGAAAAGAACTAATTTAACAGGAACTGTCGCTTTCGCGTATTCAGAACCGAGTTGTACTCTCTAATCAACCCCTCCTATTGTCACGGATAAAAAGGTGCGTACTGCGTTAGAGTAGTAAACCTATTTTTAAGAAATATAGTATCTTAACTAAGTTGAAAAGTATTTTAACCTGGACTTCTTAGCAAAAAGAGGTTCTTACGAACCAGAGTTTAAACTTCCTAACGCGTCCGAAAATCGTTTTAAAATCTCTTTTCTTTTTAATCTAAAATCTCCTAATAAACTAGACAAAGCGCTTTTGGCTGTTTTTGAAATAGTTAAAAACAATTACTTGAATTGAAAGATAAAATAGCCCTTAGGTGTTTCCACGAACAATTATACTGATTACTGGTTTAATTACGATCCTCACATTCTAACCTTTATAGAATTAGTTAGACATGATAAAGTAAATATTCTTTTTATAGTTTTTCATAAAAGTAATTTAAAGCGAGTGCGGATAATAAACAAAGTAAAGTGCGAGTGCAGGAAATAAACAACGTAAATGTGCGAGTGCAGGAAATAAACAACGTAAATGTGCGAGTGCAGGAAATAAACAACGTAAATGTGCGAGTGCAGGAAATAAACAACGTAAATGTGCGAGTGCAGGAAATAAACAACGTAAATGTGCGAGTGCAGGAAATAAATAAAAGTAAAATACGAACTTGAATTAAAATGGCGGCAGGATTAACTTCCTCCAGAGTGCTCCAAAAACTCGAACCACAGACAGATTACAGACTCGATCACTCGATTGCAGAGGCACCCCGATGTGGAATGGCAACTGCTTTATAACTGATATATGCCTAGAGAATTCTAATTCTGGATGAAGAAAAACGAAAATCTAAGGTCCTATTTATAGTAAAAACTGAAAGCATGAAATGACAGGGACGCCCCTCCACTAAAAAGTGGAGGTTACTGATTTTGGCCTTGTGGCGCCCGCCACAGGCCTATGGCGCCCGCCATGGTCCCTACAGGGGATGATGGAGTGGGGATCATGGGTCTTGACGGTTGAGGAGTGGTCTTGAGACGTGGCCACGTCATGGCTAACCCCATGGCGCCCGCCACGGTGGGTGCCGTAAGTGCAAAACGCTGAATTTCTAGGTTTTCGCCCGTTTTCACTCCTTTTTCGCTCCTTTTCCCGATTCAAGCTCCGATTATTATAAAAACCTGAAAACATAAGAAAACAAAGAAATAACAAAGCAAAACAACAATAAAAGCTAAGAATGCATGCGAAATCGGAGTCAAAAATACGGTGAATTTTAGTGTGATCAGAGTTCTTAAAGCATATCCAAACTGTCTAACTGCTAGAGAAGGATTATAGTTGATTCCTCCTCTTCTTCCTACCAACGGAACATTTGGGAAGTTCCCACAACTATGAATAATATCTGCCCGAAGCAAGCTCCGGTCGGACCACCAAGGAATATCTTCAGCTCTCAACCCCATCAATCTCTTCGACCAACTCAACGAGTCCTTGACATTAACGAACACTCCTGATTTGGGTAGGTGAGAACTGAACCACCTATAAAACAAAGGCACACAACAATTCAACAATCCCCCTTTTCTATTTATATTTATGTGGTGCACTGAATGAAAGAAATCTCCTAGCAAGGTCGGTACTGGATTTCTCAACACGAAGAGGCGTATTGCGTCCATGTCCACAAATTTGGCGACATTAGGGAACAAGACAATCCCATACACGCAAAGAGCCAACACAACATTGAAACCCCTCTGGTTACCGTCTTCCAGCTTCTTCTTTGCTTCTCCCAGTAAGAAACTCAGATGAAAACTACTAACTTCTCCCTTCTGACACATATTAGCCTTCCAGACTGATTCCTCCAAATATGTGGCTGAAGTAACCATGCTGAGATCGGGCAGAAACTCAGAACTGTAGAACAATAACTGTGACCTGATAGGAACTCTGAGAAAACTGGCAATCTCCTCCAGAGTAGGGACCAAGATATAATCCGAGAATGTGAAACACCTCAATGGAGGGTCATAGAACTGTAGCAGTGTGAATAGGGCGTCATGTTGATCTTTGGAAAGAACAGTGACGAAACTTAGAATCAGACCGTAATCCTCTCGGAATCCTTCTAGAGAACCAGGATCCATTAACTGCATCAACTGTTGGATGGGCTCCAGACAGACCACCGGAAACTTGTAGGCGACAAGTCTCTTTCTGCCAATATCCATCTTAAGAGAACCAGAAAAACTCCGACTGGAATCAAGAAGAAGATGTAAACCCCCTTGAAATGGATAAACATGTGTTAAATGATATGAATGCAAATGATGTGATGATGTGAATGCAATGCAGTGGTATGTCAATCAGGATTGCTGTATCTGCTTGAACATCTGTCGGGTTACACTGTCTGAAGAGAAAACCACTGAGGAATATAATACAAGATCAAAGCTCTGCTCCAGAAAACCGGGTTGGTTGGAGGTTAAGGTTTCCTGAATTTAGCCCGCCCCTCACTGGTAGGTTCTAAGAACAGAAGTTCGTCAACTTCAGCCCTTCAGTCGCGAATAATACGTTTACCACTGAAGGTTTGGCATTATTACGGGATAAAAGACCTCCACTGACTCCCCTCAACAGGACATCCTAAAGCAAGTTCCCAGTCTCGGGGTCCTCGGATTGATCAGCGAGAATGCGCCCACCAGAGCTAACATAATCACGTCTCGGAGGAGAGGCCTCGACTGAGTTCTCGGGAAATGGTCACCAGAGTCGACGATTTCTAAAGGAACATCATGTCGTTACGGAACACCCGTAGGACATAATATATCCAAAAGAAACCTCGTCTGGGTGTGGTTCTTCACGAACGACTTAACGTAGCAACATGCCACGCAAGCCTCATGATCATCCACTCTAAAACCTGTGTGTACACTCAAGCCTGGGTAATGGGCTTATCTCTCGTAGAACATCCCATCCCAACAAACAAACAACAGCTCCAACAGATACAACAGATGAATGCAAGCAAGTAATTAAATAAATGTACAAAAGCATGAACACCTAATGAACAAGAAATCACACGAGCTAGGAGGGACTCGCTTAGGGAAGATGGACCAGCAAGAGGTCAACTTCTTAGTGTCCCCAGCAGAGTCGCCAGCTGTCGCAACCTGAAAAATACAGTGCGCGAAAAAAACAACCGGCGAAAGAAAATGACAGAAGAGTCGCCACCGTGCGTTATTCATCCCAAAGGAGGGAAAGGAAACGCTCGAAGTAAACCTGAAAAAGGAAAGGACAAGACGGGGTATCGCAACCAAATCTTGGGTTCAGGAGTCGGTTATGCGAAGGGAAGGTATTAGCACCCCTACGCATCCGTAGTACTCTACGGGATCCACTTTTGTGGTTTTCGTCTAAAGGGTGTGGGTTTACCTAGTGTGTTTATTTAATAAAAAGGTTAAGAGAAATGACTCGCGCGGATGTCGCATCCACTGCATACGTATCTCATCTGAATATGAGAATCAGAGTCTTCGTAGCTCGGCTGACCTATGGGTTAGGGGATGTGTGCTCGCTAAGACATCGCGTCTTATGCCTACGTATCTCATCTGGAATGAGAATCAGAGCAAGCCGTAGTTCGGCTAACTACGGGGTTGTGGATTGGGTTTTGGACGAACGACGTCACTACGCAATCTACCGGATGCTCGACCTTTGGAGACTTACTCGCCTGTAGTAGAAGGAGTAAACGTGTTGCTTTGGGTTTTAGGGTTTGGGATGCTCGAGGGCAAACAGGCAGTCCTTGACGAAGGAACCGCGCTACATGTGGGGATATGAATACAAAACATAAAACATGTATCTCAAAGTAAAATGCCACCAAGGGGCTCAAACATTGCCTCCTATCGAGGTCTTCCAGCTAAGAAAGCGATAAAGTACGAGAAAAGGAAAAAATTACCACACGGATAAAGATCCGAAGTTACATCAATTAAAGGATTAGCAACCCTGAGATCTCTCCAGCTAGACCATCAAAGAAAATCAGTCAATACGATTAATCAGGATAAACCTCCGGATGGTATCCCTGCAAGAGTATGTGAGCCCTCACGAAAACTCAACAGAAAGGTTAGACAAACAAGGTGAAATCCAGGGAAAACAATGTCATGGCAACACAAAGACAGGTTAGAGAAACAAAATAGGGTAACCATGAGTTGCCCCTAAATCAAAATGTAACCACATGAATAATTCCATCAAAATTCACAAAAAGCTCACAAAAAGCAATCAAGGGTAGGAGGCCTAAACCTCTTGTCAAACACATGCATCAAAAGGGTATCAAATTCACCCATAATACCTCATACATTTAGAGCATTCAAATTAAAGGCATAAAGATGATGGATATATGGCAAACCTGATTGGAGAGATTGATTAAGATTGAATGGTACGACCGGATCTGCAAAGTAATACTAGGGTTTGTGTGAGGCGGAGTGAACTTCTCAGGGCTGCCTGAAGGTCGCTGCAGAGTAGTTCCTAGGTTTCCTTCTCTCAAGATCTTTCTCCAGTGAATCTCCCAGTGTAACTCCAAGTGTGTTTTCCTCTACTGAAACTTTAGTATTTATAGACTGATTTTCGTGGGTATTGGGCTCAAATGAGGGAGACCCAAGTCCAAAAAAATTTGTTATATTTTATTTATTTTATTTTATTGTTTTTTTCGTTTTTTTTTTGTTTTTTTTTTTGTTTAAAGTTTCTTGGATCTAATTCTGATTGACATGATGAAATGCAATGTATCTAATGTTAAATGACCTAAAAATGAATGCATGCATGAGGTGTAAAGCGTATGCTTCCAGGAAAAATGAAGGGTAAATTTTGGGGTATTACAGTGTGCTCAAGAAAGTCACTTTTAGAAGTCTGATCTCTAGAAGTGGAGTTGGTTGAGATATGACATTGTGCAATTTCCTGCTGGTTGTCTTATTCCTGTAGATTGATCAGGGTGGGATAGTTGTTTCCTGGAGTACTATGTTGTGTTGGAAGACAAGTCCCCTGGATGTTAGAAGTCAATAAGGGGGTAACCTGATTGCTATATCATTTAAGAGGATTGGGACCATGAATCTTGTTATTCAAACACCACGCTCAGAAGTGGCAGTTCTTTCAAGGAGTGAGAATATGAAGATTCAGAAGTTGGTTGAGGTAGTATGCTCTGGCAATGCATATCTACTATTGACTGGTGTTGTTTTTGTTCACTAGTACGTATGGTCAGCTGGAGTCTGATTGGTGTGATTGGAATATGTATAGGTATAACTCATAGAGTTAGTTGCCACTGGCAGGGATGGTGTATGTCATGTTGAGACATTTGTGTACAATGCATGAATATTAGTGTGGAGTTTCCATGATTGTTAATTTGAGGGGGAGTTTTGGTTAACCTCCTCACGTTTGGTCAGCCTAGGGTCTGGTTGGCTGTTGACCTGTGTCACATGGGTTCTGGTGGTTGTGTGACACATTTGCAAGGAAGGATTCATCTCTCACATTCCTAAGGGTGAATTTAATCTGGGAAGTTTTTCAAAACTGTTGAGGTGCTTGCAAGCAGAAGATGGTGACACAAGAAGAGTATTTTCAAAGTACTCTTATGGTGGAAGTATCTGAAAGGAATATTGGGAAAGGATTTAAGATCAATGGCTACTTGTGCCAAGTACAAGTATTTAATTGATTATCCTTGGAGCTCAAGATTACTGATGTTTTTAAAGAGGTTGGAACATCTCGTCTTCAATACCCTGTGCAGAATCACAGGAAGGATAGTACATTGGCTTATGATCTATCACTTTGGTGGCAGCAAAAGCATATGATCACTGAAAAGGTTTCCTGGCAAGAAACATGTTCAGCCTTGGTGTGTACAAGAAGAAGAAAACATCATAGTACTGATGGTGGTTACTTGGATCAGTTTACTTCTGATCTAGGTAAGGAAATGCATTGGCTAATGCACACTGTGAAGTTAAGAATAAGTGGCAGCATTCTTAACATCATGGAAACAGCCTTGCCTTAGGAAGTGGAATCCTTGGTATAGATGAAGGGACAGTTTCTAACTAGTCCTTCTGAAGACTCATACATCAGAGTGTCTGATGTCTTTGGAGAAGAAGCAGGGATTCATCAAGGTGTGAGCTTGGATGACTTAACTGCAAACCTGCAGGATGGAGGTTGTTTACTCAAACTTGGTTCCGCAATCAAGTCTATGAGAGCATTGAACTCTTGTTCTGTGTAGGGAGGAAGTTCTTTCAAGTGGCAGAAGAAGGAGCTGAATTCTACAGCTGGATGTTAAAACACAATGTTGTGACATTTGGTTCAACATCAGAATCTTAGTTGGTGAAGTGGCACATCAACTTAAGATAGAAGGGTCTACAGGGTTGTAGATTGGATACTTCAAAAAGGTCGTTCTCGTTGCAGTTCTTTGGAGTTGCTGGATAGAAAGGATGTTACATGTTCATGTCTTAGAAAATCTAAGTTTTGTTCAACATGTAGCTTGAAGTTCAAGTCTCACTTGGAAGGTCAGAATATCTTTGGGAGAGGTCTGATAGACGTGGAGAGGTCAAAGAATGGCATTTGACTTTTTCATATGAGGATTCATGAAGGAGGTAATCAACCAGTGGCATTTGGTCTATCTCATAAGTGAGTTCCAAGAATCAAGATAATCCACATATGGCAGTTGATTATTCTTGAGGAAAGTCTGAGACAAATTACTTTTGAGCAGAAAAGTAGTAAGTTGAAGACAAAAGAAGGTGTTTTCTATTCATCTCTTGGAGCTTGTGGTAGGAGCTCTGAGCTATCTATGGAAGATTATCTCTCGTAATGGGATGAGAATGTATATATCCCAATTTATGTCTGGGTTCTTTTGGATCAAGCTGGTGACTCAGTGATATCTGAAGATTATCAGATGGTGTTCCTTGTTATGTTGTGAAGGATGTCCTAACGAATGTTAGAACCTTTTGTGAAGTGGTTTTCTGTTCTGGTTAGAAGAGAGATTGACACAGAGTGTGGATGTGTTCAGCCAAGAGGGTTGAACAGAGGGTGTGCTCTTGAAGACATGAAGATGAGTCTTATGTTTTCCATTCATCAAGTGGTCTGGGTTCTCTTTGAATCAGGAAGTATGTGAAGGTCCAACTTTGGGGTGTTGGATATGTTCATGTGTGATCTCCAAGTTTCAAGAGGAAAGTTGGTTGTTCATGACAGGGGGAGTTCTGTCTTTGTGCTGCAAGTAATCATCAAGCTTGTGGTCTATGTGTTCTCAGATAACAAGGTATGACACCTGATATACCTGCTGTAAAGACAGTGTGTGACTACTTGATCAAAGTTGTGAAGCAAGATCAAGTGGGTAGTGTCTTGATCAAAGCTGTAAAGCAAGATCAAGAGGGGGTATTCTTGATTGAAACTGTGAACTAAAATCAAGATTGTGTATCAGTCATTTGTGTGTAATTCTGTTTATGTTGGTCTGTAATTTAAAGTGTTGCTTTGGCAACATTTTTGACAAAAAGGGGGAGTAACACCTGTGATGCCCCAGGACAACAGAGTGTTTTGCTAAACAGATATTGAAGATTGAAGATCCTCTAATCCAGAGGTAGTGCTGCAACTGATGTTCCACTTCTATGAGTGTGAGTCTGTGTGAGTGTGCTGCTACTCTGAGTGTATTAGCTAGGTTAATTTCCTGCTAGATGTGTGTTTTCCGCTGCTATGGACTCTGTTATGAAGCCAAAGTGTTTTAGCCAAAAATTTGCCAAAGGGGGAGTTTGTAGATGTTTGATTGGCTGCATTGTATGGTAAAACACTAGCTGGATTCTAATGTCTTGACTGATGTCATGACATGCTGTGGAGATGTTTGTTTGACTGCATTGTATGTTAGAATACCTAACTGTACTCTGATGTCTTGGCTGATGTCATGACATTCTGAGTAGTGTACTGCAGGATTAGCTAATACAGGATTCATTGAATGTCAAACTGGATGTTATGACATTCATCCCTGTCAGCAGATACTGAGGAATAGAACAGGTGGTGTTCTACTATAACTCAGTATTTATTATCAGTCTGCTTATCAAGGAAATAACAGACCTGGCATAAGGCCTACTGTCTGAATGTCAAACTGGATGTTATGACATTCATCATTGACAGCATATACTGAACAATAAGCAGATTGGTTTTCTGCTACATTTCAGTATGCAACTCAGTCTGCTTATCAAGAGGATAACAGACCTGACGTAAGGCTCTATGTGTGAATGTGAAATTGGATGTTTTGACATTTATTAATGTATGCTGATACTGAAGTATGGACAGATTGGTTCTGTATAGTACAGCAAATTGTACAGTCTGTTTTCAGGAAAAACAGACTTAGCATATGGTTAATGATTTGGAAGTCAAACTGAATGTTGTGACATTCATTCCTGACAGCATATGCTATATTGTAGGTTGTTTAGTTTTTCTGTTTCATCATTTTTCTCAAGCTAAAATCCAGGAAACCAACAACCAAGCTACAATTAAGGAACCTAACAAATAGCCTATTTGTTAGCACACTAATATGTGGAAATTAGTTAGAATCCTATGTGGCATTATTTGTGGAGGTCTTGAGATATTTTAGGAACTAAATATGGAGATATTTTAGGAACTAAAAGATTGAAGACCTTGTTTGTAGCAGAAAGTTTCTGCTGATGTTGTAACCGCAAAGGAGAAGTTTGCTGCGATTTCTGAAGGCCCAAATCCAGTTGGGTGATTAGGTTATAAATAGCATATTGTAACCTAGTTTTTGTAAGCCTCTTAGAATGAAAATTTAGGGGTGTGTGTGAGGTAAACCTCCCAATCTGTGGGAAGGTTACCATGTGTTTCTCAGTGGTCAAAGCTGAGTGTTTTTGTAACTCAAAGCCTGTAGGCAAGAGTGATTATGTGCTTGAACGAAGTTGTGAAGCAAGTTCAAGTTGTTTTGACATTACATTGTATTTGTAGTGATAGGAATGGAAACTAGAGGTTTCTATCTAGGAGTTCCTAGGTATAGATTGCATTGGGTAGGGATTAAGTGAAGAGTTGTAAACGGGGGAGTTTAACTCTGAATTAATACTACTGATAGTGGATCTTCTTCCTGGCTTGGTATGCCCCCAGACGTAGGTGAGTTGCACCAAACTGGGTTAACAATTGCTTGTGTTTTTACCTTCTGCACACTATATTTTGTCTGTTATAACTCAGTCTGGTTTTAGTCTGTTTATGAAGGGAATAACAGATATGACACATAGCCTGCAGTCTGAATGTAAAACAAAATGTTATGACATTCATCATTGACTGCTGATATTGATGGACTGGTTGGTATGTTACAGTTCACTCATCTGTAATGTTGGGACAGGTGATGTTCAAACCAATGTTGAGACATCATGCTGATAACTGGACAGGATAAATAAACATAAGGGCTATGTTTGATCTCTACTGTGTGTTTGCACTAGATGGACAGAACTGGATGTTCTTCTTTCCATGGTGGTATATTAGCAGATGTTGTAACATCTGTGAATGTGTGCATATGAGTGCTGGATCATAATTTATATAACTGTCTTGCTGTATTTGCCACAATGTTAGATCAGATGTCATGATATGGAGTAGAACAACTGAGCTCTGACTACACCAGAATTTCACCAGTCCTACGTTCAGTTTATTCGTCACACACATTTAATTTCTAAGAGAGTTTTAAGGTTGTAAAGGTGAAGACACATGGCCCAAGAACTAATGAGATTTTCTTGAGATGGTAGTCTCTTTTTTATTTTCCCATTTTTGACACGGTTATCACCTAATCTTGTTTTTTTATTTTTTCAAAAGATTTTAGCGACTCTTTTTCTTTTTATATTAATTTTTTCCTGGACTGCTTCTTTGAAGTCCTTAGTCCACCGGGATGCCCTAGTTTTTCCCTAAGTCGGCTTTTCTGGTGTTGACTTAGCAGACTCCTTTTTTAATATTATTTTTGCATTTCATTTTGTCAGAACAATTTCTATGGAATTTATTCTCTTGGCTTAAAAAGCGTTGTGATTGTCGTATTATTGGTTATTGAGGAACAACTACTATAATTTTTTAATTTCTTCGACACTTCTTGATGTGTGTGAAGAAAATAATTTGGGTGAACCTATTTGGTGTATGGAATTATTCTCTTGAAGTTTGAATGCACAACCAAACTAACTGAAAATCCACCCTGCCCCTGGTTAAGTTTGAGAGTTTTTAGTACATAAAGAAACATCATATTTTAGGCTCAAATGGGTTGACAAAGGATTAACTCCTTAACTCCTCGGTGTTTGGGATTTTAAACAATGCCTTACATCGTCAACAAGGCGATAACTGTCAAATTATGAGTATTAAACAAGGGGAATTTGGGCATTTATTAACTTGTTTTACAAGTTCTAATATAAAAAACCCAACTATTGTCTAAAATTGAGTTTTGTGAAGATAACAAGAGCTTTATGCATATTATTTCTAATTGGTAAACATTTTGTAGGTTTTGATGCTAATGAAAGAGTTTATGAAGCAAAGAAAGAAGTAAGGTCCTTAAAATTCGCTACAGCGAGCTCCAACGAGCTTCTAGTGAGGCTTGACATAAATGTTGCATAACCTAAAATCCTCACTCTTGCTTAAGCGAACCCCAACAAGCATCTAGCAAGGCTTGGTAGAAAGTTTGCAAATTCAAAAAGCATCATTTTCGCTTCAGCGAGGCCCAACAAAGAGTAAGCGAGAAAGCTCTCTTAGCGAGCCATATCTCGCTAAGAAAGGACATGCAGTTTAACAAAGGTGGTTTGGGAAGATGTCAAGCTGAAGAAAGGAATCCCTCTTAGCGAGCCCTATCTCGCTAAGCGATATCAACAAAACTATAAAGTTATAAATGCATCACTTGAGGATTTTGAAGAGGTTTCTATTTTAGAGATAGAAACTTGGATATAGAAATAGAGAAAGAATAACACTTGAAGAACAAGATGGATATACATCAATCATCGGAAAATCACCATTGATGCTCATTCGTCTAAATTATTCTCTTTAGTATTAACCTATCATGGAAATGAATAGCTAATTCTTCTTTCTTGTTGGTATTAGATGTAGTTCGTCGTAATCGTATGTATGTTTATTGATCAAAACTTTATATATAATCTATATATTCATGATTATCAATGTTATCTTTGTTTCACTGTTAACTTTATAGATTGGAATAGATATTGGGAAATACGGTTCAAATCTTGATCTAAGATAATCATCCATTAAAACTCTAAATTCTAGACATAGATTTAGGGTTAAATATTCACAACAAGTATCAATTCTTAAGGCTACCTTATATTTTAATAGACTGAGAAATCATCGATTAAAAAATACGGTGGAACTCTCATAAGGAGTTTAGACATAAGCACTGTTTATGAGCGAAACGTGATGATATTTATTAATATCTAGGTTATGTATAACTGATTAATAAACTATGTACGCAATCATTGGATGAAACTCAATCCTAACAAGTTATCATATCAAGGAAACTTTATCAATTATCCTTTGTACATTCCGCTACTTTTTACAAACAAACAACTTTACGATTCTCTACTTAAAACTGTATTAACTGTTGAACAACATTAATATTGCACCAGTCCCTATAGATACAATAACCCAAAGCTTCGAATGAACATCGTTTCATTCTAGTAACTATTGATTACTTCACCAAATGGGTTGAAGCAACATCTTATACTAATATAACCAAGCAGGTTGTGGTCAGATTTATCAAGAATCAGATTATTTGTCGATATGGTTTCTAAGTAAAATCATCAGTGATAATGGGTCGAACATGAACTATAAGATGATGAAATAGCTTTGCAACGACTTTAATATTGAACATCATAACTCTTCTCCTTACATACCTAAGATAAATGTGGTTGTTGAAGCTGCAAATAATAATATTAAGAAGATTATCCCAAAAATGGTTGTGACATATAAGGATTGGCATGAGATGCTCCCTTTTGTTTTGCATGGGTATCATACATCCGTCTTCACTTCAATATGGGTAACACATTTCTCTCTTGTGTATGGCATGAAGTAGTGCTCCCCGTAGAGGTTGAGATCCCATCAATACGAGTCTTGATGGAAGCCAATTTATCTGAGTCTGAATGGTGTTAAAGCAGGTATGATCAATTGAACTTTATTGAGGAGAAGAGGATGATAACTTTGTGTCATGGCCAATTATATCAAAAGAGAATGAAGAAAGCATTTGACAAGAAGGTTCAACCTCGTGTATTCAGAGAAGGCGATCTCGTGCTCAAAAAGATCTTGTCTTTCAACATTGATTCTAGGGGAAAGTGGACTCCTAATTATGAAGGAACATATGTTATTAAGAAAGCCTTTTATGGCGGTGCAATGACTCTTACGACTATGGATGGTGAGGAGCTCCCTCATCCTGTGAATACCAATGCAGTCAAGAAATACTTCGCCTAGAAAAAAAATAAAAGAACGGCTCGCTAAGTTGAAAATCCGAAAGGGCGGCTTAGACAAAAATGAGTGTCTCGGTGGATTGAGAACCCGAAAGGGTGGTCCAGGAAAAAATTAGAGACATAAACAAAAAATAATTATCCTGGTAAATTGAATACCCGAAAGGGCAATCTAGGCAAAAGTTAGGGATTATGGCAAGTAACTATATCAGGCCAGACTTGATCATTTGAAGCGATATTACCTATCAAAGATTCTCATTCAGTCATCCTCGACCGAAGTTCTAAGCATAGAGGAATTTGTTAGGGAGAATAGTGGTCATTGTATTTCAACGTAGCCCTTTTCCATGTATTTACCATTTTTTCCAACTTTATGCATGTATATGCATGAGTATGTATATGATTATGCTGACAAACGAGCACAAAGGATACAAATAATAAGGATTTGAATCATCACAACTAGACACTCGGCTAATCTCAACAAGATGGGAACACCAACTAGAGAACCTGCTAGGGATGAAAATAAATCGTCGAGGATATAAAATCCTAACTGCAAGATAAATTCAACTCTGGCTGGGGAAAGGCATGAAGAACATGCATTTAACCCAAACTGCTAAGGATAAAGAGGGATTTGTTGAGGATCCCATCAGAGCAACAAGTCAACACTGCAGGGAATTTTAAGTCAATACCATATCGAATAGGAGACAACCTTGCAGGAGACATTACCAATATTGCTCAGAACCAAATACTGCCGGAAAGAAGAAATATTCTATCAAAAGATGGAAATCTGCTGGGGTCTGAAGTCACAATAAGAGGTAAAACTCTGAGTGAGGAGAACTAGATAATCTACTGGGGATTCCATAAAAAAAACATCTTTGTGAGGCTTCACTGGGAAATACATTAATCTTCTAGAACAAATCAAAAACCACACAAGGATACATAGATCAGGAATAACTTTCCTCAAAAGGAAGACAATAGTCATCAGACTCTTCTTGGAGATTGAGAAATAAACCAATTCCAAGATACCAAAATATCAACCGGATTCGTAGACTCATACAGAGGAGAAATTGTCACGGCTATACAACACATCAATAAATGCGTTAGGGACCTGTAAACCAAATAAAGGATCCAAGGTAATCCATGATTCATTCACCAATACACAAACTGGGAAATGCAAAAACATGAACACCTCAGTTGGGGAAAGATGAATTGCACATGGGACAACACATTAGATACTGGGGATGAAAACCCACCAATCATGCTGGGGATGAACACAACTGTTGTGGAGGTAAAGTCACCAAACCACCACTCGGGGAAGACCAACAATACTTCACACATCAAGACTTACCGTCCTCGATATTCTTGTTGATGTTCCTTTTTGAAATCGATTATCCTTAAAGTAAATGCCTTATTATTTTAAGAAAAAACATTGTTCATTGATTTATTTATTTCAAAATTATCATCATAAAAATTCAATTTTAAAACAAAAACAAATAAAAATACAAAATAATTGGATAAAAGTTCAACTTTATTTAATAGAATGGTAGTCCGCAAATGGCGGGACTCCATGTATCTTTACAAAGTTTGAAAATGGTAATTTACATGGAAAAGGCTACATTGAATACAATGACCACTGCTCTCCCTACCAACTTTGAATTCCACTATGCTCTTGTCTTCGATTGAGAATGATGAATCAGAACTAAATGACTGTTCAAAACCTCTTCAAAGGTCAAGACCGACCAGAGGAAGTTACTTTCCATAATCCCTAATTTTTGCCTAGATTGTCCCAAGGTGGGGTACTCAATCTACCAGATTTTTTTTTTCTGTTTTATGTCTCTAACTTTTTCCTGGATCGCCCTTTTGGGTTTTCAATCCACCGAGACGCTCATTTTTCCCTAAGCCTCCCTTTTGGGTTTTCAACTTAGTGAGTTGTTCTTTTCTTTTTTAGGCGAAGTATTTCTTGACTTCATCTACATTCACAAGACACATGAACTATTCACCATCCATAGTTGTAAGAATCAATGCATCGCCTAAAAAGGCTATCTTAATAACATATGGGCCTTCATAATTAGGAGTCAATTTTCCCCTAGAATCAGGTTTGAAAGATAGAATCTTCTTGAGCACGAGGTTACCTTCTCTGAACACACGGGGGTTTGACCTTCTTATCAAAAGCTTTCTTCATTATTTGCTGATATAACTGACCATGACACATGGCTGTCAATCTCTTTTCTTCAATCAAATTTAGTTGGTCATATCTGGTCTGACACCATTCAGCTTCTGTCAACTTGCCTTCCATCAAAACACGTAATGCTGGGATCTTAACCTCTATGGGGAGCATAAATTCCATGTTATAACACAAGAGATAAAGGGGTTTCCCTTGTTGAGGTGGGGATGGATGTACGGTACCCATGTAAAGAAAACATAAGCATCCCATGCCAATCTTTGTATATCACAACCATCTTCTGAATGATCTTCTTAATGTTCTTGTTCGCAGTTTCGACAGTCTCGTTCATCTTAGGTCTATAGGGAGAAGAATTATGATGTGCAATCTTGAAGTCTTTGCAAAGAGCTTCCACCATATTATTGTTCAAGTTAGATCCATTATCAATAATGATTTTACTCTGCACACCATAACGACATATAATTTGATTCTTGATAAACCTTGCAACAACTTTCTTGGTCACATTTGCAAACGATGCCGCTTCAACCCACTTTGTGAAGTAATCAATAGACACCAAAATGAAACGATGTTCGTTCGAAGCTTTGGGCCCAATCATACCAATCATATCAATTCCCCACATGTAGAAGGGCCATGGAGAGGAAACGACATTCAACAGTGTCGGAGGAACATGAATCTTATCTGCATAAATTTGACACTTGTGGTATTTTGTCACAAACTTGCAATAGTCAGATTCCATTGTCATCCAATAGTAACATGCACTCAACATCTTATTTGCCATAACATGTCCGTTGGAATGAGTACCAAAGGACCCTTCATGGACTTCAGTCATCAACAGGTTTGCTTCGTGTCTATCCACACATCTGAGCAAAACTATATTGAAATTTCTCTTATAAAGCACATCACCATTCAGGTAAAAGTTACCAGTTAATTTTCTCAAAGTCTTCTTATCTTTCAAAGATGCTCCAGATGGGTAAATCTGACTTTGGAGGAAACATTTGATATCATAATACCATGGCTTTTCATCTTTGACTTCTTCAATAGAAAATACATGAGTTAGCCTATCAAGACGTATCATAGTCAAATTGGGAACTTCATTCCAAAATTTCACCATAATCATGGAAGCTAAAGTTGCAAGAGCATCTGCCATCCGGTTTTCATCTCGAGGAATATGATGAAACTCAACCTTTATAAAGAAAGTTGAAATCCTCCTTGCGTAATCTCTATACGGTATCAAACCGGGTTGATTCGTCTCCCATTCACCTTTGATCTAATTCACAACCAAAGTTGAATCTCTATAGACGTTAATATATTTAATTCTACAATCAATGGCTTCTTTGATCCCCATAATGCAAGTTTCATACGCAGCCATATTGTTTGTACACTTGAGTATCAATCTAGCTGTAAACGGAAAATGAGTACCTTGAGGAGTAATAATCACTGCCCCAATGCCATTACCATATGAATTAACAACTTCATATAATACCATGCCCTAACGGGAACCAGGCTTTGGCCCTTCTTCAAGCAATGGTTCATCACAATCTTTCATCTTCAAGTACAAAATCTCTTCATCAGGAAAATCATACCATGCTAACTGATAATCTTCAATGGGTTGGTGAGCCGAATGATCAGCCAAGTCACTACCTTTAATAGCTTTTTAAGATCGGTATTCAATATCATACTCAGATAACAACATCTGCCAATGAGCGATCCTCCCAGTTAAAACAGGCTTCTAAAAAATGTACTTGATTGGATCCATTTTGGATATAAAGTAAGTAGTCTGATTCAACATATACTAGCGCAGACACTTAGCAGCCCAAGCCAAAGCATATCATGTCTTCTCAAGCATAGAATATCGAGTCTCAAGTCGGTGAACTTCTTACTGAGGTAGTAAATTGCATATTCTTTCTTTCCAAATTCATCTTGCTGACCAAGGACACATCCCATACTTTCTTCAAGCATAGTCAAATACATGATCAACGGTCTTCCTTCAACAGGCGAAGACAGAATTGGTGGCTCAAGCAGATACTCTTTGATACTATCAAAAGCTTTCTTAAAATCCTCGGTCCAATCACAAGACTGGTCTTTCCTAAGATGCTTGAATATAGGCGCACATGTGGTAGTCATATGCGATATAAATCTTGAGATATAATTCAAACGGTCGAGAAAAACTTTAACTTGCTTCTCAGTCTTGAGCGCAGGCATCTTTTGTATTGCTTTGACCTTGGCAGTATCAACTTTAATACCATTCCCGTTGATAATAAATCCCAAAAACTTACCAGAGTGAACACCAGAAGTACACTTATTGGGATTCGAGCGGAGTTTATATTTCCTCAAACACTGGAATAACTTCAACAAATGCTCAACATGTTCTTCTTCTTCACTTGGTTTAGCAATCATATCATCAACATAGAATTCAATCTTTTTATGCACCATATCATGAAAAAGAGTGGTCATAGCTCTCGGGTACGTTGCACCAGCATTATTTAAACCTAAAGGCATCACTCGATAACAGAATGTTCCCTAAGGCGTAATGAATATGGTCTTCTCCATATCTTCAGGTGCCATCTTGATCTAATTATACCCAGAAAATCCATCCATAAACGAAAAGACTTTGAACTTAGCTGTATTCTCTACCAACATATCAATGTGTGGTAGAGGAAAATCATCTTTTGGACTGGCTTTATTCAAATATCTATAATCAACACACATACGGACTTTTCCTTCCTTCTTAGGAACATGCACAATATTGGCCAACCATTGCGGATACTAGAAGGTAACAAGGAAACTAATATCAATCTGCTTTTGCACTTCCTTCTTAATCTTCACTGCCATATCAGGATGAGTTCTTCCTAATTTTTGCTTGACCGACGGACATTTTGGCTTCAAAGGCAATCTATGCTCCACAATCTCAGAATCCAAACCAGGCATATCTTGATAGGACCAAGAAAACACATCAGAATACTCTCTAAGAAGATCAACCAACCCCTTCTTAGCCTCTACACACAGTTGAGACCCAATCTTGACTTCCTTCACATCATCATCGGAACCCAAGTTGATTAATTCAATCTGCTCTTCAAATGACTAATTGGATTTTTCCTCGTGCTCAAGCAAACAGAATAACTCGTCAGACACGTCTTCATCATCATTCTCTTCCTCAACTTCAAACACAAAGAAATCAAAGTTTGGAGAGGGAGTAGGATTATAACATTCAATGGGTTTGAGAACCAACCTGCATAATGATTTGATATTTTGATTTTAGAGAAGTGAAGTGAAAACAAATATTATGCAGATGGAAATATTATTGTTTATTTTTTTTGTTGTAATTACCATTTTCAGAAAAATCATAAAAGTAAAAACAAACATCATAGATGTGGATGAATAAAATTGTATTTTATTGATGATAATATTGAAAGTGCCCAACAATGTTTCACTTCTCCCTTAGGCATAGGAGAAGGATTTTTCTTAAAGTAATAAAAAACAAATTACTTTGAACAACACATAATAACAGGAACATCAACAACAACCCAATTGTTGCAAGTTTGGTCGCGTGTTACAAAATTGGCACAAGCTTCGTCTTCATCACTATCTTCAATAATGGTAGTTGAGTGTTGATCATCCTTGTGTATGAACCCTCCACTGTAGAAAACTTCTTGCATAGCCTTGATGTTGGCGTTGAATGGCCCTTGATGAAATCCCATCCATGCTCTACTCTTCTTTTCAACAACATCCACAACACGACCCCATATGTCGGTGCTACCAGCCTCAATAACCTATTTTGCATCCTTTAGAGAAGACATGGGTGACCCAACCTTCTTCAATTCATCAGCAACAGACAAAGCTTGGAATGACGTTTCAAACTCTTCTTCAGCATCTACATAAGTAAAGGATGACAAGTAGCTCACTAATAGTGCTTTCTCACTACCAACAACGACAAGCTTGTTGTTCTTTACAAATTTCAACTTCTGGTGGAGAGTAGACGTCACAGCGCCAACATCATGGATCCACGACTTTCCCAACAAACAGTTGTAGGCCAGGTGAATATCCATTACTTGAAAAGTAATTGGAAAATTACTCGGACCTATCTTAACCGGAAGGTCCACTTCTCCAATGACAATTTTTCAAGAACCGTCAAACGCTTTAACAACTAAGCCATTGTACCTCATCGGGGCGCCTTGATAAGAAAGTATTGCTAGAGTTGACTTGGGTAATATATTCAAAGACGAACCAGTGTCAACAAACACATTGGAAAGAGTTTCCTCCTTGCAATTGATTGAAATATGAATCGCCAAGTTGTGATTTCTACCTTCCTCAGGAAGTTCTTCATCACAAAAGCTCAGGTTATTACAAGAAATGATGTTGGCAACAATACGGTCAAACCAATCCACAGTAACATCGTGTTCTGTAACACCCCGATAAAATATGATAATTATTTAATTTAAGTTTAATAGTATATTATGATGATAATATGAATGAGAGGGTATTATTTTTCAAAATAAAAGATAAACCATTCATATATATTATTATTAGTATATTTATTAATTTAATTAAATAATTGGAGTATTATTGGATTATTATTATTGGAATAATAAAGTTGGAAATTTTATGAATAATCGAGGGTAGAAGAGAGAAATCCAATTTAAGAATTTTGTTATTATAAGAAGGAAGTGGAAAGGCTAGAGAGAGTTTTCTATCGGTACGTGAAAACAGAGAAACGACTGAAAAGTGGGAAAAGGGCAAAAAGGAAGAGCAAGAGAAAAAGGGTTGAAGAAGGGAAAAGCTTGAAGTAAAGGATTTGCCGGATTAACTCAGGTAAGGGGAGTTTATCGTCGTTTAATGGGTATTATGGATTAACATGTAATGGGTAGTAATAAGCCATTGAATCGACTCTAATTAGGTTTTGATAAAACCCTTGATTTGTGATGAGTAAATTACGTTAAAACTGTGAATGAATCTATAATTGGATGAGTCGTAATTTTCTGGACGTGTAGCTTTTTACGGAAGCGAAATCGGAGGTCCGGAAGTCCTCCAACGGCGAAAATGCGGGTAATTCTGCATTCTGCTCGTGTTAGCGCAGGAACAACTTTCTGTCTTGCGTTAACCGGTTAACCCAGGGTGTTAACCGGTTAACACTGTTATGATAATTAAAATAATTAATTTCTGTCTTGCGTTAACCGGTTAACCCAGGGTGTTAACCGGTTAACACTGTTAAAAATTACAGAGAAGCGCATTCTGTTTTGCGTTAACCGATTAACCCAGGGCGTTAACCGGTTAACACTGTTTGAAAAGTGAAAAATTGATATTTAAATGTTGAGCAGTTTGGTCGTTTCAGCTGAGTGATGTAATTTAGCTGATGTATGATATAGTAGGGATCATTTCCCGTTGTTTTGAGCAGTATAGGTATTAGTAGAGTGTGCTAATACTGTGATTTATTATTTGGCATGACATGATATGATTCTGTGATAAATATGCTGATGATGTATGATGGTATGCATAATGCTGTGAATATATCTATTATGTATGCAATTGTGGATGGACTGTTTATGGCTTAGAGTGTGAGCATATGTCCATTGTGGATTGTTGTTGATGTTTGCATGCTAGGTGATTTAGCGTGCATAGCATGGCCTTTATGGTGGTAGCTAATTCCCATGGTGAGGAATTAGTGAGTGAGTCACTAGGTCTCAAATGAGTGGGACTAGTGAGCTTGGTAGCCGTATCTGGGTTTGATCGGTGAGGTTGAACTATGTGTTCACGAATAGTCGGTACCGCATGCATGGAGTCTCATTTCATAATGTATGTATGGCGTATAATATGAATGGATGTATTCCAATATTATACGTGTGTTTTGTGTTTGTGTTTGTGTTGAGTATGATTATGAGTTGATGTTGCCGTTGCTGAATGTGTGATATGATTAGGGTGATGAATGTGTTAATTTACTTAACATTACATGATATTTTATAATGCTTATTATATCGATTGAGGAGCTCACCCTTACAACTATGTTTCAGGTAACGAGCAGTGATTGAGTAGAAGCTAGTGCTTGGAGTCTAGTGTAGTTCCTTAGTGAGTCATGCTCTGGTATATGTAACATCGGAACGGGATGTTTTACCTTGTTTTCATTGTTGGTTGTTGAACAATTTTACATGTAATGTGTTACATGGTTCGAATGTTGTTAGATTTCTATCCGCTGCGAATTGTGCAATGTTTTATTTTGATTAATAAATGAGCATGACAAGATATTTTGGTGATTGGTGTGAAGTGTCAAGTGTGACACCCTGAAATTGCATATCTACTCTGATTTATATTTTGTTGTTTTAATTAATTATTGGGGTATTTTAGAAGGGTGTTACATTAGTGGTATCAGAGCATAGTCGGTCGAGTCGAGTCGTAATTATTCTGTTTCCCTGTACGTGATAGGTGTTGTGTAACCCTATCAGTACTTATTGTTTTAGCTTGTTGGGTTTTCAGAATAGAGATGGCTGGAAGAGGTAGAGACGATGCTGCGATTGCTAAGGCTCTGGGTATGCTAGCTGGAGTACTTGGAGGGAATCTGAATCTTGTGGGATTGGGAGCTGCTCGTCAACTGAGTGAGTTCCAGAAGAACAATCCTCCAATGTTCAATGGAGCATACGATCCAGATGGTGCTCAGAAGTGGTTGAAGGAGATCGAGAGGATCTTCCGAGTGACTGAGTGTGCCGATAACCAGAAGGTCAGGTTCGGTACACATATGCTGTCAGAGGAAGCAGATGATTGGTGGGTTGCTGCCCGCACTGAGTTGGAAGCTGCTGGGGGTGCTGAGATCACTTGGGCGGTGTTCAGAGAGAGATTCCTGAGGAAGTACTTTCCGGAGGATGTCAGAGGAAAGAAAGAGATAGAGTTCTTAGAATTGAAGCAGGGCAACCGGTCTGTTACTGAGTATGCTGCTAAGTTTACAGAACTGTCGAAGTATTACACTCCCTATGATGAGGCTACTGGGGAATTTTCAAAATGTGTGAAGTTTGAGAACGGGTTACGTCCCGAGATCAAGCAGGCTATTGGGTATCAGCGGATTAGAGTGTTTTCTGACTTGGTTGACTGTTGCAGGATTTTTGAACAGGATACCAAGGCCAGAGCGGAGAGCTATCAGCAGAGGGTTGATAGGAAAGGCAAGAATCAGAATGATCGTGGGAAGCCGTATGCAGCTAGCAAAGGTTTCCAGAGACAGAGTGGGATGAAGAGACCTAGTGGGGGAGACTCCAGTGCCCCTGCTAAGTGTTACAGATGTGGTCAGGCTGGACATCGTATCCATGAGTGTACCAGTACTGAGAAGAAGTGTTTCAAGTGTGGCAAAGGTGGTCACTTGGCTGCAGAGTGCCGGTTGAAGACTATGACTTGTTTCAACTGTGGAGAGGTGGGTCATATCAGTCCACAGTGTCCTAAGCCGAAGAAAGAGAACCATTCGGGAGGCAAGGTCTTTGCTTTATCGGGTTCTGAGACTTCTGCAGATGATCGTTTGATCCGAGGTACGTGTTATATTAATGGCTTTCCTCTTGTAGCTATTATTGACACAGGTGCGACTCATTCCTTTATATCTTTGGATTGTGCTGTGAAACTTAAATTAGAGATATCTGAGATGCATGGGAGTATGGTGATTGATACTCCTGCGAAGGGTTCAGTGACTACTACTTCAGTTTGTTTAAATTGCCCTTTGAGTATTTTTGGTAGAGACTTTGGGATGGACCTCGTGTGTCTTCCACTAGTGCAGATTGATGTTATCCTGGGTATGAACTGGTTGGTGTTTAACCGAGTTTATATCAACTGTTTTGATAAGACTGTGATCTTTCCTGAGATTGAGGAAGGAAAGAGTTTGTTTCTATCAGCAAGGCAGGTGAATGAGGCAGTAGCAGATGGGGCAGAGTTGTTTATGCTGTTAGCGACTTTGGAGGCTAAAGATAAACTGGTGATTTGCGATCTAGCCGTGGTGTGTGATTTTCCTGATGTGTTTCCTGAAGAAGTGAATGAATTACCGCCAGAGCGTGAAGTTGAGTTCTCGATTGATTTGGTACCTGGTACTAGGCCGATATCGATGGCTCCGTACCGTATGTCTGCTGTTGAGTTAACTGAATTGAAGAGTCAGTTGGAAGATCTGTTGGATAAGAAATTTATTCGTCCGAGTGTGTCACCGTGGGGCGCACCAGTGTTATTGGTTAAGAAGAAAGAAGGTACTATGAGGTTGTGTGTGGACTACAGGCAACTGAATAAAGTGACGATCAAGAATCGGTATCCTTTGCCGAGGATTGATGATTTGATGGATCAGTTGGTTGGTGCGAGTGTGTTCAGCAAAATAGATTTGAGATCGGGGTATCATCAGATACGTGTGAAAACTGAGGATATTCAGAAGACTGCTTTCAGAACAAGGTATGGACATTATGAGTATTCTGTAATGCCTTTTGGTGTGACTAATGCGCCTGGGGTATTTATGGAGTATATGAATAGGATTTTCCATCCGTACCTAGACAAGTTTGTTGTGGTGTTTATTGACGATATTTTGGTGTATTCGAAATCTGAAGAAGAGCATGCTGAACATTTGAGAGTGGTTTTAGGAGTTCTACGAGAAAAGAAGTTATTTGCTAAACTGTCCAAGTGTGAATTTTGGTTAGAAGAGGTTAGTTTTCTTGGTCATGTGGTTTCAAGAGGTGGTGTTACTGTTGATCTTTCTAAGATAGAAGCGGTATCTAAGTGGGAAGCTCCGAAGTCAGTTTCTGAGATAAGGAGTTTTATTGGACTTGCAGGTTATTATAGGAAATTCATTGAGGGATTTTCTAAGTTGGCATTACCGTTGATGATGTTGACTAGAAAGGGGCAAGCGTTTGTTTGGGACTCAAAATGTGAAGAAGGTTTCCAAGAGTTAAAGAGAAGGTTAACTACTGCTCCTATTCTGATATTACCAAGTCCGTCGGAACCATTTGAGGTTTACTGTGATGCTTCATTGTTGGGTTTGGGTGGTGTTTTGATGTAGAATAAGCAGGATGTAGCTTATGCTTCGAGACAACTGAAGGTTCATGAGAGGAACTATCCGACACACGATTTAGAGTTGGCAGCTGTGGTATTTGTTCTGAAGTTATGGAGGCATTACTTGTACGGGTCAAGATTTGAGGTTTTCAGTGACCATAAAAGTTTAAAATATTTGTTTGATCAGAAAGAGCTGAATATGAGACAGAGGAGATGGTTAGAGTTTCTGAAGGATTATGACTTTGGGTTGAATTACCATCCGGGTAAAGCAAACGTAGTGGCTGATGCATTGAGTCGAAAATCATTGCATATGTCTATGTTAATGGTTAAGGAATTGGATTTAATTGAGCAGTTTAGAGACTTGAGTTTGGTGTGTGAGAGTACTCACAATAGTGTTAAATTGGGAATGTTGAAGTTAACGAGTGGTATTCTGGATGAGATTAGAGAGGGTCAGAAATCCGATGTGCTTTTGGTTGATAAGTTGACTCTAGTAAATCAAGGTCAAGGTGGTGAATTCAGAGTTGATGAGAATGGTGTTTTGAAATTTGGTAATCGGGTGTGTATTCCGGATGTTACCGAACTTAAGAAGAGTATTCTTGAGGAAGGACATCGTAGTGGCCTGAGTATTCATCCTGGGGCTACGAAGATGTATCATGATTTGAAAAAGTTATTTTGGTGGCCGGGAATGAAAAGAGAAATTGCGAGTTTTGTTTATTCTTGTTTGACTTGTCAGAAGTCAAAGATTGAGCATCAGAAGCCGTCTGGGCTAATGCAACCGTTGGCTATTCCAGAGTGGAAGTGGGATAGTATCAGTATGGATTTTGTTTCTGGTTTACCGAGGACAATTAAGAATTTTGAAGCTATTTGGGTGATTGTTGACAGATTGACAAAATCGGCTCATTTCATTCCGATCAGAATGGATTATCCGTTAGAGAGATTAGCTGAGTTGTATATTGAGAAAATTGTAAGTTTGCATGGTATTCCGTCGAGTATTGTTTCGGACAGAGATCCTAGATTTACATCGAAGTTCTGGGAAGGTTTGCAGAGGGCTTTGGGAACTAAGCTGAGATTGAGTTCTGCATATCATCCGCAGACTGATGGTCAGACTGAGAGGACGATTCAGTCACTGGAGGATCTTTTGAGGGCTTGTGTTTTGGAAAAGGGAGGCGCTTGGGATTGTTATTTACCTTTGATTGAGTTTACCTACAACAATAGTTTTCATTCGAGCATTGGTATGGCACCGTTTGAAGCTTTGTATGGTAGGAGATGTCGGACACCTTTATGTTGGTATGAGTCCGGTGAGAGTGCTGTGGTTGGACCGGAGATTGTTCAACAAACTACGGAAAAGATTAAGATGATTCAGGAGAAGATAAGGATTGCTCAGAGTCGTCAGAAGAGTTATCACGACAAGAGGAGGAAGTCACTTGAGTTTCAAGAGGGAGATCATGTGTTTCTTCGTGTTACTCCGATAACTGGGGTTGGTCGAGCTTTGAAGTCGAAGAAGTTGACACCTCGATTTATTGGTCCTTATCAGATTTTGGAGAGGATAGGGGAGGTAGCCTATCGTATCGCTTTACCGCCGTCACTTGCGAATTTGCATGAGGTTTTTCATGTGTCTCAGTTGAGGAGGTACATTCCTGATCCGTCGCATGTGGTCCAAGTAGATGATGTACAGGTGAGAGATAACCTGACTGTTGAAACATCACCTATGAGGATCGAGGATCGAGAGTTGAAGCAGTTGCGGGGTAAAGAGATTGCTTTGGTAAAGGTAGCTTGGGGAGGACCAGCAGGTGGCAATGTGACTTGGGAACTTGAGAGTCAGATGAAGGAGTCTTATCCAGAGTTATTCGCTTGAGGTATGTTTTCGAGGACGAAAACTCTTTTAGTGGGGGAGAGTTGTAACACCCCGATAAAATATGATAATTATTTAATTTAAGTTTAATAGTATATTATGATGATAATATGAATGAGAGGGTATTATTTTTCAAAATAAAAGATAAACCATTCATATATATTATTATTAGTATATTTATTAATTTAATTAAATAATTGGAATATTATTGGATTATTATTATTGGAATAATAAAGTTGGAAATTTTATGAATAATCGAGGGTAGAAGAGAGAAATCCAATTTAAGAATTTTGTTATTATAAGAAGGAAGTGGAAAGGCTAGAGAGAGTTTTCTATCGGTACGTGAAAACAGAGAAACGACTGAAAAGTGGGAAAAGGGCAAAAAGGAAGAGCAAGAGAAAAAGGGTTGAAGAAGGGAAAAGCTTGAAGTAAAGGATTTGCCAGATTAACTCAGGTAAGGGGGGTTTATCGTCGTTTAATGGGTATTATGGATTAACATGTAATGGGTAGTAATAAGCCATTGAATCGACTCTAATTAGGTTTTGATAAAACCCTTGATTTGTGATGAGTAAATTACGTTAAAACTGTGAATGAATCTATAATTGGATGAGTCGTAATTTTCTGGACGTGTAGCTTTTTACGGAAGCGAAATCGGAGGTCCGGAAGTCCTCCAACGGCGAAAATGCGGGTAATTCTGCATTCTGTTCGTGTTAGCGCAGGAACAGCTTTCTGTCTTGCGTTAACCGGTTAACCCAGGGTGTTAACCGGTTAACACTGTTATGATAATTAAAATAATTAATTTCTGTCTTGCGTTAACCGGTTAACCCAGGGTGTTAGTCGGTTAACACTGTTAAAAATTACAGAGAAGCGCATTCTGTTTTGCGTTAACCGATTAACCCAGGGCGTTAACCGGTTAACACTGTTTGAAAAGTGAAAAATTGATATTTAAATGTTGAGCAGTTTGGTCGTTTCAGCTGAGTGATGTAATTTAGCTGATGTATGATATAGTAGGGATCATTTCCCGTTGTTTTGAGCAGTATAGGTATTAGTAGAGTGTGCTAATACTGTGATTTATTATTTGGCATGACATGATATGATTCTGTGATAAATATGCTGATGATGTATGATGGTATGCATAATGCTGTGAATATATCTATTATGTATGCAATTGTGGATGGACTGTTTATGGCTTAGAGTGTGAGCATATGTCCATTGTGGATTGTTGTTGATGTTTGCATGCTAGGTGATTTAGCGTGCATAGCATGGCCTTTATGGTGGTAGCTAATTCCCATGGTGAGGAATTAGTGAGTGAGTCACTAGGTCTCAAATGAGTTGGACTAGTGAGCTTGGTAGCCGTATCTGGGTTTGATCGGTGAGGTTGAACTATGTGTTCACGAATAGTCGGTACCGCATGCATGGAGTCTCATTTCATAATGTATGTATGGCGTATAATATGAATGGATGTATTCCAATATTATACGTGTGTTTTGTGTTTGTGTTTGTGTTGAGTATGATTATGAGTTGATGTTGCCGTTGCTGAATGTGTGATATGATTAGGGTGATGAATGTGTTAATTTACTTAACATTACATGATATTTTATAATGCTTATTATATCGATTGAGGAGCTCACCCTTACAACTATGTTTCAGGTAACGAGCAGTGATTGAGTAGAAGCTAGTGCTTGGAGTCTAGTGTAGTTCCTTAGTGAGTCATGCTCTGGTATATGTAACATCGGGACGGGATGTTTTACCTTGTTTTCATTGTTGGTTGTTGAACAATTTTACATGTAATGTGTTACATGGTTCGAATGTTGTTAGATTTCTATCCGCTGCGAATTGTGCAATGTTTTATTTTGATTAATAAATGAGCATGACAAGATATTTTGGTGATTGGTGTGAAGTGTCAAGTGTGACACCCTGAAATTGCATATCTACTCTGATTTATATTTTGTTGTTTTAATTAATTATTGGGGTATTTTAGAAGGGTGTTACATGTTCCACGTAAGCTTGTTCCAACACTCTCTGCAAAGCCTTCCCGTGTGCCTCAGAATTGATCAGAAATGACAGCACATAAATTTTTGATGGCTGTAAGACCCCAATTTTGACCCTAAGATCCCTCATGGCATCATAACATTGCAAGCATGAAAATGGTTCACAAGGACCTCATCCATCATATATGCCTCCCAAGTATCTCAATTCATCATTTTGATCAAAGCAAACCAAAGGGTTTGAGGATTGTTTCCCAAGGAAACCCTAATTCATCTGTGCATCAACTGTGCCTTGCTCATGAAGCAACCTCAACCCATGATCAAATACAATCAAGGGAAGTTCTTTCATTCATCATTTCATGCATATTTGAGATTATTTGAGTATCCTCAATCATCAATTCATCAAGATTTGAGGTATGGACTTGAGAAGTTGATCAGTCAATTCATCTGATTATTTTGAAGTACACTGAGACCTAACTTTTAATGTGTTTCTCAAATGAAGATGACCCCAAGAGAAACAATTTTCTTAAGAACCATATGAACAACTTTCGTGTTCATTAAAAATTTATTTGAAGCTTGGAATATCATCATCCATTTCAAAACATTATAGGTCAATTTGACTGAAACCCTAATTTTAGGTCAACTTCCCGAGGACATAACTTACTCATTTTTTATGATTTTGAGGTGGGATCAAATGCATTGGAACGTTTAAGATGTCTAATTAATTTTTTATGTTTATCAAGTTTCATAATCCTAAAATAAATACATGTGATAATGCAAAACATTATAGGTCACTTTGGACCAAAGGCATTGAAATGTGAAAAAGCCCAACTTCAAGTGCCCATAACTTTCTCATAAAAAATCCAAATGATGCAAAATTTAAGTCCAAATTGATTGTCTTGAAAAGGTCTGAAACTTTGTTGTTTAAGGTTTTATCATTTGGAGCTTGCATCATTGAAACAGAAGGGATTGAAGTTGACCATTTTTGGAAGTTTTCACATGCACATGTTTTGCACATTGAACTTTATGACCAATTTTCATCAATTTCCCAATTCCAAATGAAGTTTTGTTCAACATAACAATTGATCCTTATGTCAAGAGCTTTCTAACCATTACCCATTAGGCTATGTTTTATTTTTGGAAGTGGCATTTTCGAAGAGGATAACATTTTGGTGCATTTTTGGAAACTAGTTGAAAACTCATTGCACAAGCTCATTACATCATTTTTGCACGTCCATTTCACCTAAATGTGATACCAGCATTCATTTGCAAGAGGAATTGGGCCCCCCATGCGCCTGTGCAGGCCCATGCATGGAGGCCCTCTTCATTCATGCACACACTTTGCTCATGCTTGCAACTTCCATTTGCTATAAATAAGAGTGCAAGGCTTCATAATTTGATAACCCGAAGGCGCCTGCTATGCTGCACAACTCCCTCCATAGCCATACTTAAAGGAATTTTCACTTTCTTTTCAAAAATTCAGATCTGAATTTCAACTACATTGGTTGATTTTCAGACTCATAATTCCTTGACCTTGCTTCATCTTCATCTCCAGATCACATTGCAACCAAAAGCTTTGAAGAATTGTGCTCAACAGATCCACATTTCAGAGGTGGATATTCAAACTTTCTTTCTTCGAAACTCATTATTTATAGCTTGTTTCTTGTATTTATTGGGTTGGCTGAAGTCCTCTCATCAGAGGCAATTCATTTATGCTTTGAATTTTGAAATTCCATTGAGTTCAAGATGAACACCATATTTTTCAACCTCTGATTTCTCTCTCCATGGAAGTCTAGAGTGAAAATAGATGGCACGGGGGTGATGTACATCACCCCAGCTTTCCATTGATGTGTAGATCGCCTGGTTTGGTTGAGTTTGCCATGACTGTAATTCTCACCGGAGCTATTGAGCTCGCCGGAAAAGACGGTGGTGCACACCACCGTCCCAGCTCCAGATCAAACCATGGCCGTTGGATTTATTCTCCAGATCTAATCTGGTCTCTCCATTCTTATGACTTATTTAATGGCCGTGTGTATCTCATTGACCTTGGTGTTTGGTGGACGCGCGCTTGGGAACCGTTTGATGTGCCAGCTCAATTAATGAGCTTAGATCCAACGCATCACGTTTTTTCTCATTTTCTATTTCTGATTTTAATTTCCATTTTATTTCTTTTATTCCATTTCATTTCAAAAAATCATATCTCATTCATTTTAATTCCAAAAAATGTGAGACCAATTGCATTATTTCTCTTTTAATTTCTAGTTTCTAAAAATGATTTTTAATATATTTTATTTTATCATTTGATATTTTTATGAATTTTCTCTTTTCTGGTTGTTTTAATTCATTTTAAATAGTTTTCAATATCCAAAAAATACAAAAATATTTTCTCAACCTCTTTGAATGATGATGGATCTATGAAAAATATTCTCATCAATTTATTAATTGATTTGAGATATATTTGAGATTTTAATTCAATTAGGTTATTTTTATGCATTTTTAATTGATTAAAAATAGTTTCTGGTTTCTAAAAATGCTAAAAAAAATTGTCAAACTTTGTTTGACCTTGTTGAACTTAGGATGATCCATTTGGACTTTTCAAAGTTGATTTGAAATGGATTTGAAGTTTGACCTTTAATTGTTTATTTTAATTCAAGTATTATTTTAATTTCCAAAAATACCAAAAATATTTTATTTGTTTCTTGACTTCTAAGTTTCATTATGCTTCTGTTTTCTAATGTTTAACCTTGATTCCATTTATCTTTGGTCAATGTATGTTGATTACTTCATTTGAATTTCCATTGATGTTCCTTCTTATTCATCTCCTTCTTTATTTTTTTATTTTTTTTGATCAATGAGTTAAAGATTGGTGGTTAGCCTTGATAAATGAGAGGTTTAACCTTCCTTGATTCAAATCTAATTCATCTTGATCATAGATCAAGTGAATGGCTTTGCATTAATGATAGGTTGCTTCCTAATCAAGCAAAGAACCTAAATCAATAAAAGATCATTTCTCATCTTCTTTTGGCATGACAAGTTGTAGGAGCTTGATTCACTAATCAATATCTCTAACTTGTGTTGTTGCCTATATTTTTATTGACCGGCCTCAGATAGGTGTGACTACTACATTAGTCCACTTACGATTGCTTAACATGGCGCTAAATTGCCTTATGGCACACTAACTCTAACTATTGACCATTAACATTTAACTCTTGCACTTTACCTTTATGCAATTTAATATTCTTATACATATTATTCATTTGCTTTTTCCCTTTGCTCATTTGAGCACATGTTTATGTTAATGCAATTTGCCTTTTACTCACTTGAGCACATAATTGTGTATACACTATTGTGCTTGTGTTTTGTTTTGATTGTTGAGAACTAAATGCAAATGGACGAAAGGACTTAGACTTTAGGACATTCCCTATGCAAATGGACGAAAGGACTTAGACTTTAGGACATTTCCATTAATGTTCCTTCTTATTCATCTCCTTCTTTATCTTCCCTACACTCTAACCCAAGCCAAAACTTTTGTGCAAACATTAACAACTTGTTTTCAAACAATAGAAACCTAAGCATTATGCTTTTGATTTTCAAAACTTCCTTTTCATAACACTTATTTTGAATTGAATCTTTAAGTCAACTTTGACCATATTTTGTAAATACTTTTCATTGGTAAATATAACTCATTCAAATGTTTTGTGGTTTCAATGGCCACTTTCTTATCAAAACTTTTCATAACCATTAGCTATTAGGTTTTAGTTATCCTTGAGGTTGATATAATACTCACCTATATCCTTAGTGATGGACAATGAGTCTTCCATGCTTATTATAGGGTTAACCCCTCACTAGCATGTTGAATTTATCCTCACATGGTGGATTTGTGGTTTTAGATTGAGTTTTCTCCCTTGGATAACAAAAAACCTTAAGGCTTTTGGACTAATCAATTCACCAACTTGTTTTGAGATTTTTACCCCGAACTACGAGGTTTTGATCCTAATCCTTTTTTAAGATGGTACGTAGGCAATGGGTTTATCCATTCAAACACAAAAATTGTAAATAACTTGTATATTCCTCTCTCATCTCCCCAATCATGTTTGCACAGATGATTTTCACAAATACCAACCTACCTTACAACAAATTGTGAAAAGGGCTCCCTAGGAGTACCTAGGATGTTTTGGGTGCTTAACACCTTCCCATTGCATAACCAACCCCCTTACCCCGATCTCTGACATTTTTATTAGTTTTTGATTCGATAAAACTTCTCGGTTTTTGTTCGCTTTCTAACCTTTCCTTTGGATAAATAGAAATGCGGTGGCGACTCGACTTGTATGGTTTACTTTTAATTTAGTCAATAAATCTAAAGGTAACGAATACTCCGTTACAACGACATTTGAAGCAATTGCTCCACAATGTTGAATTCACTTCTCTTAATCAGGCGTAATACCTCATCATCATCATTAGCCTTCAACCTGCTGGATTCACCAGACTGACAAGTTAGAGCACTAACCGGATCAACTGCAGGAACTTCTGCCTTCTTACCCACAGAAACATCTTCCACACTTTTAGGAAATATTGGGCTGAACACACGACCACTACGGGTCACCTTCACTACATCTGCGATACTCACCACTGGATCTGCAACTGGAAGAGGAATCTCTTGACCCTTCTCAATCATGGTGGCATCATACTTGTACTACACAACTTTATCGGATGAGTAGGGGGCGGGGCCCGCTAACCGTATAACCAACAGCGATACCAATCTGTTTTCTTTCTTACTGCTGCTATCAAATTGAATAACTAACCGCTCAGGGGTCTTGAACACCAGGATAATAATGTTCACATCATTTCCCATATACCTTGACTGTTGAACCTAAATAACATTCTCATCCATCAACCTTGGAATATCCCTCTTAATAATTACACATCCTCGAGGGTTAACTCTACAAATAACACAATCGTCATGGTCATGTTCACAATGGCTTACTAGGCACAAATCTCTGTGAATCTCCACCAACTACATACAGATTCATCGGACATTAAAGACCCTGAAATTCCCAGGACATCCAACTACCATGTTCACAGAAGCGTTGCCATGAGCGGGAAACAAGTTGGATTTAACATTTGGCACTCTGTCCTCAAAGGACATCATACCGCTCTTGAACAGGTTTTGGACCTCATACTTCAGGGGATAACAATTTTCAATATCATGACCAGGAGCTCCCTGGTGAAAAGCAAAATGCAAGTCAAGTTTGAACCACCATGGCAATGGTTCAAGAATTTGTGGAGGATTCCTTGGTTGGATAAGATTTTTGACTACCAAGGAGGGGTACAATTCTGCATATGTCATAGGAGTAGGGTCAAAAGAGACATTCTTCCTCTCAAATCTATGATTATGATTGTTGTTGTTGTAGTTGATATGTTGTTGCGGTTGTTGTTGATGTTGTTGTTGAATAGGAACTAATTGATTGTTGAGTTATTGGTAAAAACTGGAATTACTGATGATACTTGACGCTGATGTTGATGGGACTGAGAATTCTTCATCATATGAGACCTCCTATGCCTCCCTGCTGATACTGCATTAGTTTCTCCTTCCTTCTTTTTGGAGAAGCTACCACCATACTTCCTACTCGCTGACGCTTCATCTTTGGATAAACGTCCCTCTCAGACTTTTTCTTCCAATCTCATCCCCATGGTCACCATCTCGGTGAAATCATTAGGGGCACTTGCGATCATACGTTCATAGTAAAATGAACTCAGTGTCTTCAAGAATATCTTGGTAATTTCTTTTTCTTCCAAAGGTGGACTAACCTGAGCAACCAACTTCCTCCATCTTTGAGCATATTCTTTGAATGTCTCTTTGTCCTTCTGAGACATTGACCGAAGTTGGTCACGATCTGGAGCCATATCAACATTGTACTTGTATTATTTTACTAAGGCCTCACCCAAGTCATTAAAAGTATGGACATTAGCATTGTCCAAGCCCATGTACCATCTGAGTGCAACACCTGTCAGACTATCTTGGAAGTAGTGAATAAGCAGTTGATCGTTATCGGTCTGAGTAGACATCTTTTTAGCATACATGACAAGATGACTCAACGGACAAGTTTTCCCTTTATATTTTTCAAAGTCTGGGACCTTGAACTTCACCGAAATCTTGACATTAGGAACTAAACACAGCTCGAAATCACTTTTACCAAATAAATCATTCCCTCTTAGGGTCTTCAATTCCTTGCGCAGCTCAAGAAACCGATCCTTCATCTCGTCCATCTTCTCATGAACATCTGAACCTTCTGACGGCTCAAATAGTAAATGATATCCTCAACACAAGGAAGAGTATGCACAATAGGAGGAGGCACAGACAAGACCGAGCTAGATGCCGGCACAGAAGAAAATCTTTGTGCGTAACCTTCTGGTACTAAGTGTGGTGGCATTCCCCACTGGAATCCAGCAAGCATGGTAGGAACAGACTGGCTAGCAACCACAGGAACAGATGATGAAGCAATGTCTAAAATAACAGTCCTCTGAGGAGGAGGAGATGGTTGGTTCTAAGCAGCTAGCACAGACTCCATCAAGGTTGTGAGTCTAGAAATTTCATCCTTCAGCTCTCTATTCTCTTGTTCAAGATGCTCCATTCTTTTCAGTCGATTATCTCGGGTGTTATAGTGATGAGTCAACTTGGCTAATACACAGAAGAAGAACTGATAAGACATCTAGAGGAAGAAACTTGTTATGCAAATGATGCATGAAGTGCAATGTTTTTTATTGTTTTTAATTTCAAGGAACATATGAAGTCTCATTTGCAAATATTTTTAATTAGTAATAACAATTAATAATAATAATTCACTTAACCAAAAAATCTCTTTTTATTCATAAAATTAGAAGGATTACACTGAGTACTAATTCATAAACCAAAATATAAATACAAGAGAAAAAAGTAAACTATCATCCTAAGGATCCCTAGAAACTACATCAGATGATCTGGCCATGAGAGCATACTTCTTTCGGGTGCGTTGAATTTCTGACTCAAAGGACGTCTTCATCTGAGCTTTATTAAGGACAAGCTGATCAACAATCTTCTTCCAAGAACTGGAAGGTTGAGGCATACTAGAGGCAACTAAACCCTCTGGTTCTCTCTGTCTCTTCACTGCACGCTCCTCAAGAATCTCAATAAGTGCATCTTTGTCTTTCGATTCCAGTTGTAACTCCTCATGCTTTCGGTTTAGAGCATGGAAGCTCTCTTCCCACAAGTCTCTCTCTTGCTTCATCTTTGTAAGTGCTTCTTCCTACTCCTCTACATCTTGGTTAGGGAAAGTTGATGGCTCAACCACAACCATAGACATAGATCTCTCATAAGCATACGGCATCTTGAGCTCCAAAGCTCTCTTCTTCACCCAAATAGTGTAGGCTTCTAAAGCCACACAGTTGCAGGGACCAATCTCGGATCTTGCCTTCCTATGCACATTGTTCCAAGCGCGCACCATTCTACTCTTCAAAAGTTGGGGATCTTTACCCTCATGATCTTTACCCAATGTAGAATCATACCAAAAAATATCATCATTAGTGAGAGACATAAGTCTCTGAGACCATCGTAGACATTGTCGGTTCTCCAAGAATGCAGGCGTCTGAGGCAAGTGTGAAATAAACCACTTGTACAGAAGAGGAATACAACACACAATAGTCCCACCACCTTTAGGATTCCTTAAATGCAAGGATAAGTACATGTCACCCAATAGAGTCGGAACAAGATTCTCAATCAAGAAGATTCTAATGGCGTTAACATCAACAAAACTGTCAATGTTAGGGAACAAAGCTAAACCATAGATGAGCAATACAAATATATCTTCAAAAGAATCCATGCTACCAACTTGAGCAAAAATAGTAGCCCTACCATGAGAAACTCAAAAGTCAACCTAAGAATCCCTCCTTTCTTTATCAAAGGAGCATCAATCTCAGATTTCTTTAAATGAAGAGCTTCGGCTTTGAAGTGAGATCTCGGGATCTCCTCCAATCCACTGAAAGGTACCTTGTTTGACATGGGCATACCCTAGAGATGGGCATACTCCTCTAACATGAGCACCAACTGATAGTCGGGGAAAGTGAAGCACCGATAAAGAGGGTCATAAAACTGAACCAAAACACTTAGAAGTCCTTCAACCACATCAATAGATAATACATACAAGAGCTTTCTATGATGTTGCTTGAAGTCTAAGGGATCTAATACAAAGGATGATAAATTCCTTAGCTCTTTCAAATCAGGACATCTGAAACGGTACTTCTTAGTGTTCCTTCGTCCATAATCTATGGTCTGAAAATATTTACAAACAAGACCTTAATTCCCTTGAAAATTTTATTTTCTATGATGAATGTTATGATGCGCATGTATGCATGAATGTAATCAATAACATACAAGGCAAACACAAACAAAGGTCAAGGGATGGATCAAGTCATCATCAAGATCAATCATCCATTTTGGTGGATTATGGCTTTCACCTTATAAACACCTAAGTTCCATTGATATTGATGAGACTGATCGGATCAACCAAGAATAAAAGGGTTTATTGTGACTCACGAGCATGGAGTCGGGTTAAGAACCATCCCAAAGAAGTGTAGTAAGGATAAAAACTTGTAGATCATGTTCTAAAAAGTTCCCAGAATCGTGATCCCATCTATCAGATACTATAGGTTAGGATGACTGACTCATCAATCTATAATATTCTCAAGAGAAACTCGTCTGAGTGTAGTATCGGGTAACAACTGTTATCAAGTCTACACTTGAATAGTCTTTACACTACATCCTAAATATGCCAAGTTGGGTTAAATGTTCTACGGTCCTCAGCTTCTCGGACCCCCAATTTAGAGAAAGTAATGCCTATCCACGACATACTCGTGTGACATCAGTAACTCCAAAGAGATCTCCACTGAGTGGGGGATCTCATGTCAACTCTTTCAGCACTAGTCCTTCAAAGCCAACATGACTATACCACCCTCATATCTTAGATTGCACTCAATTTCGGGTTAGAACATATCTCGCTACACAGAGATCACCAAGCACAACAAACAGAGTATCACACCATAATATATACAAACACACAATCAAATATAAAAATGTATACACAAAAAAAGTTGGCTAAACCCACTGAGGACTACTACCCAGCAGAGTTGGCACTTAATTTCTATAGCGGTAAATTCATGACCATCAAGCTATGGATAAACTTGACATCAATCAAACCAGAGTCGCCACCACGCTTTTATTATTTCCAAAGGAAAAGGGAAAAGTACGAACAAAACCCAAAGATAAGAAGTTTTCAAATCAAAACTAATAAAATGTCAGAGATTACAGGTAAGGGGGTTAGTTACATAGAGGGAAGGTGTTAGCACCCAAAGTGTCATAGGTACTCATAGGGAGCCATTTTTTGTGTGGAAGTGTTTTGGTCAAAATGATGTTTGATAAAATATAGAGTGAGGGGATGAGAAAAATAATTCATTAATTATATTTTTGTGTTTGACAAGACCTTCGATCTTATGTCTACATACCAACATAAAAATGAGGGATCAAAACCCCGTAGTTCGTGGTAAAAGTTTCAAAGGAGTTGGTGAATTGATTTTAATCAAAAGTTTTAACAGAAAAAGGGTACAAAAGGCCAAAGTTTTGAATGGGGTTGTTAGTTCTTTTTGTCTTTTTGAAATTAAAGTTAATATGGTTAAATTCATTCATAAGTTTGATTTAAGATTTTTTTAAAAAAAAATTCAATGACATAAGACCAAAGTTTCTAATCATTAAAACATGTCTAAGTGGAAAAACACAAATAAAGAAGGTTTTGAAAAGAGGGAGAGATTTTGAAATTAAAGAAGTGGGAGGAGATGAAGGAACTACCCTAGGCAGAAATTAAAAGTTAAGAGTTGAAAATATCTTACCAATGGGATGCAATCCAACAGACAACAATGTCATATAGAAACCCATTTTCCTTTGGACTTTAGCAAGCAACAAGCATAAGCAATATCCAAGCAAACCAAATGAAGACCAAGGCATCAAATATATATTTCCATAATATCCAAGCAAGCACTCCAATAGCTAGCAGTCTTCAATGTCTTCTAATTTATCAGATGAGAATATTCTTTGATCAACTTAGAACAATCATCAGACAACAACAAATATAACAACATAACAATTAAGCACAAAGACAAAATGTCAGATGAATCAAGGGTTCTCACGGTCTTGCATCAGATGAAAAGCACAATCAAGGATAGCTCAGTCTCAGAAAAGTGGCATTGGCCAAGTCCTTGAAGCATAGGGAAATTGCCTATTCTAAGTCCAAAAGTTCAGATCAAGTCCAATAGTCCACTAAGATGTTTTTTAGGATATTTGTTGTTATTAGGTATTTTAAGGTCCTAAGACCATAAACAAAAGAAAAGCAAGCAAACAATATATACAACCACAAGATAATGGCTCAAATGAGCAAAGTGAAAAGGACTTAAAACATAAACAAGTTGCATGAAATGTAAATGGCAATGAACGATAAAGGTACTGAAATTTAAATTGCATTAAGTAAATGACTTGAAAGTAAAGCAATGTTAATAAGAAGTTAGTTAATTGTTAGTGAAGAGTTTTAATTGTTTAAGTCATTCTTTAGAGAACACTCAACCATTCATTCATAAGTATGAGTAAATGAACCAAGACATCATCCATGAGAAGGGATCCAACTTGGATAAATCAACAAGTATGCCACTAGCTCTCATGAAAGGAAAAAAGGTCAAGTTTTTACACAATGCCATAAAGAATGGGAGACTTACAATCTCACTTATAAGAATGCTATGCCTTTTTGAACAAATTTAGCTCTATGTTAAGCAATCGTAATTGGACTTATGTAGAAGTCACAACCATCTGAGGTCGGGCAATAAAAATATAGGTGTTAATGCATGTTAGAGATTTGGTACAAAGAACCAAACTCCTAAAACATACCACACACTAAATAAAAGGGAGGGACCTATCTCAGTCAGGCTCATGTTCATTCATCTTACACAAGGTCATTGATGAATCAACTAGCATTATACATGAAGAGAATTCATTTGTCAATGATGGATTCGGAAAGAATAGGGATGAAGATGAAGACGGAAGGGGAAATAGAAACCCAAATTTATCATAGGAGGATTTCATCTTATCAATACTATCCATTCATTTTGAGAGATGAAATGTACATTTCATCAATCCCCTAAATCCAATAGTATTGGTCAAATAAAAGTCAAATCAATCATGATCAAGGTCAAACAGAAAGTCAAACATCACAAGATCAAGTAAAATGGCTCAACACAACTTTAATAAAATATTCAATTAAAAACCAATTTTAAAATGAATTCAAATGCATTTTTAAATGGACAAAACCTCAAATCCCTTCAAAACACCAAATAAATGGCCAAGTGATTTATCCTAGGTCAAACAAGGTTAAAGGACCTTAAACAAAAAGTTTTACAATTTTTGAAAAGTCAGAAGTATTTTAAAACATTTAAAAGCAAGTCCAAAATCATTTAATTCATAAAAAATATCAAAATTAATCCAAAAAACGATTTTATTTCACCAAGGCGACGTTTGTGAAACGTTTTACTTTTAGTCTTTTTTATTTTTGTTTTATTTTCTTAACAATCGTAGTGCTACTAACGTATTTCGTGTGTGTGTATGTGCAGCTCAGGATCGACGTTGACGCTGTTTGATCTTAAAATTGAAAGAGTCGCATGTGCTATCAAAGGAGTAGTCATGGAAGAAAATATAGATCAAGGGATCTTAGTTGAAGATCGACCACTAATTTCTTTTGACTCTGAAGAAGAAACCATCATGATAGTTATACCACCCATAACTATAGGGGATTACTATAAAAGAACCAATGAAGGACTAATTTCGAGAGGGTTTGTACCGACATACTTTGCTAACTTTGATATTAAGAATTTTGTACTTTCAGGTTTAAGATAAAATTTGTTTGAGGGAACGCGATTAGAGACATGTGGGAGCATCTTGCACACTTTTTCGAAACAACTTCAATGTGCAAACCAACCGATGTCACTCAAGACCAGGTTAAATTAAGGTTGTTTGGGTTCTCACTGATTAGAAGGGTGGAATATTGGTTATTTTTCTTGCCAAATGGAATAAATCAGACTTGGAAGGAATTGGAGGACAAATTCCTAAAAGATTACTCACTACTTCTCAATTTACCGAGTGTCGAGCAGAAATTGTGAATTTTGAGCAGTAGGAAACTGAGTCACTTTATGACTCCTGGGAAAGATTTAAACTTTTATTACGCAGCTGCGCAAATCACAATATTAATAATATGGAGCAGATGCAAAATTTCATCAAAGGTCTTAAGAGTCAGACACGCATGTTGTTGGATACTTCTGCGGGAGGCACTATCCGATCAATGACTGAACCACAAGTGAAAGACCTTATTGAGAAGACGTGTATGAATGAGTACCATTCAAAAAGCGAAAGGTCAGTAAAAATCAAAATGGTGGGCACGCCTAAATGTATGTTAGTTGTTGATACCCATACTGCTCTTTTAGCTCAAATTGAATAGTTAAATAAAAAGCTAGTTGAAAACAGCTTAGGTAAAGCTAACGTGAGCCAAGTACAAGCACTTAGGTGTGATTTTTATGGAGGAGAACATGCAAATGGAAGGTGCTCTTTGGAAGGGTCAAGTGAGGAAGTCCAGTTTGCTAATTTTCATAAGAACAACCCGTATTCCAACACATACAATCCGAGTTGGAAGGATCGCCCAAATTTTTGTTGGAGCAATAATCAAAATGCAAATGTCAACCAAGGTACGCAACAAGGCCAACAAGCTCCATTTCAAAGGAAATCGTCGCAGTTGGAAGAGACCTTGCAGAATTTATTAAAGTCACTAAAAGTAGCTTTGATCATGTAAATAAGAACCATGAAATAGTGAGTAGAAACCATGATGCGTCTATCAAAAATTTGGAGATGCAAATTGGTCAATTATCTAGACAAATATCTGCTTTGCCAAACTCAAGTGGAGGATTTACTGGTAACACTGTAGACAATCCTAAGAATGAATGATGCAAGGCTGTGGAAACAGATTTTGGGGTAATTACTGAAAAGGGTGAAGCTGAAATAGTTAAAGAGGATGTGATTGAGAAAAAGAAGGTGGAATTGAAAAAGAGAAGAGTGGAAATCAAGGTGACAAAGAGGAAATAGGAGTCACCCTTGATCAACTTATAAATAAAAGCTCTCCTTGGAGGAGAACAAAGAAGAAAATCTTGAGTGAGCCAAATCCAGAATTACTGGATTACATAAAACCACTATACCCCATCATTAAGAAGAAACTGGTACATGAGGATGAGGCTGGAATGTTTGAAAATTTTAAAGAAATATAGACAAAAACTTCAGGTAAGTATCTCGTTCAATGAAATTTTAGAGTTAATTCCCAAGTTTGCTAAGTTTATGCAGGAATTGTTGAAGGGTGGAAAGTAGAAGTTGACTCAAGAACATGTAAATATGATAGAGAAAGAGGAGATGGCAGAACCTTAAGAATTGTGACCAAGGATGAAGGATCCAGGAAAGTTCACCATCGCTTATACCATTGGTGGGGTGAAGATCCCACATGCTTTATGTGATTTAGGGTCGAGCATCAATGTCATGTCGATGAAAAAATTTAAGGAATTGAAGATAGGAGAGATCATACTGAGCAACATGACACTCACTTTAGCCGATTCATCTGTTACGCGTCCGCTTGGTATTGTACAAGACGTGCTAGTTCATGCCAATGGTTTAACATTCCCTGCAGACTTTATGGTGATTGACATGAAAGGAGATTCAGGAGGATCGGTTATTCCCGGGCGCCCACTCTTGGCAATTGGGAAAGAAAAAATATATCTGGGAATAAGTGAACTTGTATTGAAATTCAATAAGGGAAATATGGTATTTAATGCATATGAATGGAGGATCTAGATACATGCTACCAATTTGAAGAAAAAGGTAGTAAAGTTCAAACAAGAATGACAATAGAAGTTTTCACTGGCGTGAGGGTATCCCCTGCACCTAATGTTCCTTAGGTATGGCTCGTCAAGCTAATGACGGAAAAGAAGCGTAGGATGGAAGGCAACCCATCAGTTATAACCAGTTTTTTTTTTGAAAATTTTATTTTATTTTTATTCGAGACCGTCCAAAAGAGGAATTAGCTACTCGAGCATGATCCTTCCATGACGATCTATGATTCTTTAATGAACAAGTTGTAACTGTGTTTTTTTTAGATTTGCAAGTTTACCACTTTAGCATTGAACAAATGATCCAAAAGAAACTTGATCATCTCAATAACAACTAGCAACTTGAAGGTAAAGGATGATAAAATAATCAACGGACTTGTACTCAACCTACATATACCTCATCTAGTAAGGTTTGAGCAAAAAAAATTCATTGTTCACTTTTCTTTCTTTAACGAGTGTATCCATGCATTATTATTTTATTTGGTTTAATCTATTTCCGATTAAGCTCATCTAGTTTGACTGACACACACTGAGTCATGTTTTTGTTTATAACTTTGAGCCTTTTTAAACCACCATGTAGTAATAGGTATATCCATTGCTAACCACTTTGAGCTTTAGCCTTTGTTTTAGTGAAGTAGCCTAAAATTCTTAGTCATATGACTTGAAAGATCTTTTCTTACCACCCTCTCTTTAGAGTTAGGTATAAGTATAGTTCCTAAAGTGTATGAAAAAGATTAATTTTGGGGTTGCTCTTGGAAGTGAGCAAAGTTTTAAGTTTGGGGTTGGGGTACTAGAGAATATTGATCAAAATTTAAAAACTTATGAGAAAAAAGAAGTGGAAAAAGACACTTCTTCACAAAAAAAAAAGAGAAAAAAAAAGGAATGAAAGTATAAGAAGGACCATAGATCTCTAGTACTGTAAAAAAGGAACAAAGATGTGTGATGATAGAAGGAGAACTAGGAACCTAACTCGAAAGATTTAAACCTACTTGAAGGTGTGGAAAACACAAGAAATGGGGGGGGGGGGGGGGGGGGGGGTGAATTGGGTTTTAAAACAAAAGCTTTTTACCAACTCAAAAACATCACACACTAGTACAAAAAGAATAATATAATTTGTAAATTTACACCCGTTTTACAAAAAAACGGGTGTAAAAAGCAAATGCGGTGGCAGTTTTGTAAATAAAGTCTTATTTTGAATTTTAGTACGTAACAATAGACACCCTATTTTTAAATAACGGGTGTAAATTCAAATATTATTTATTATCAACTCTATATTACACCTGATATTCAAAAAAAGGGTGTAAATTTAAAAATAAAAATAAAATATTCGTGCCTTAAACAATAACTTTTATTATTCTTATTTGTTTAATCTTAAATTTTCTTAAAAAAATAATAAATTTTAATATTAATATATAACAATAGACACCCTATATATAAAAATAGGGTGTATAATTATAACAATATAAATGACTAAATTTATATTAAACCCGTTATATTAAAATAGAGTGTAAATTTTGGAATATTAATATAACAATAGACACCCTATATTTAAAAATAGGGTGTATAATTATAACAATATAAATGACTAAATTTATATTAAACCCGTTATATTAAAATAGGGTGTAAATTTAGGAATCCCTAAGTACAATTTATCATTACCGCCTAAAATATAACCCTGACTTCTCATGTTCCAAAACAATAGTAATAATGGGAGACGAGTCACACACACAGAAAAAAGATGGTGTTTGACGGAGAAGCCGCGTCGTCGCTGGTGAAGGAACTGAGGGTGAGTTTCAGTTCCGGTAAGACGCGAAGTTACGAATGGAGAATATCGCAGGTGAAGGCTCTTTTGAAAATGATGGCTGAACGAGAGGATGAAATCGTTGATGCTCTTCGTTCTGACCTTGCTAAACCGCCACTCGAAACGGTCGTCTACGAGGTAATGTTATCTTCATGCTTAAGTTAATTCAAATCATGAAAGTTATCTTCCTCAATTACAGAGTAAGTGTTGTTCAACTCTTAATTAACCGATGCGATTTTGTTTTGCAGATTGGTATGTTTAAAAACTCATGTGAACTCGTGCTCAGGGAATTGAAACAATGGATGACACCAGAAAAGGTTATTTTTTACTTTAATTTCTACATTTATATTGCTTATATATATTGTTAGTTTATTTGATATATCATATGAAGTTTCTTTAATTATTTCAGGCTAAAACTTCAATCACAACTTTTCCGTCTTCGGCTGAAATCATACCTGAACCACTTGGTGTTGTGTTAGTCATCTCCGCGTGGAACTATCCATTTTGTAAGTCGACTTGAGCCGATTGGATTGACTTATTTGAATTTATCTGTAATTATACAAACAACATATAGATAATTTATATGATAATAATCTATATGTTAGTATTAAAATGTTTTTTAGTTGATATTTTCAGCTTATTGTTTCTTTGATGATGATCTATGAAGAATATAATATTAGTATTATTCTTTGTCTTTCTAGTGTTGTCCCTTGATCCAGTTGTCGGAGCTATAGCAGCTGGTAATGCTGTGGTTCTAAAACCATCAGAAATTGCTCCGGCTTCATCTTCACTGCTGGCGAAATTGTTAGGGGAGTACTTGGATAACTCGTCTATAAGAGTTGTGGAAGGAGCGGTGGATGAAACTACTGCCTTGTTGCAACAAAAGTGGGACAAAATTTTCTACACAGGTTTGTCTTGTTTGTTATTATTGATCTGTTTTTCATGGATGGCTGCGAGTTTTGAACAAAAAATGGTACTAGCATAAGTAATTCTTGAATATATCAGGTAATGGAAAAGTGGGACGGATAGTGATGGCTGCTGCTGCAAAACACCTTACACCAGTTGTTCTTGAACTTGGAGGAAAATCTCCAACTGTTGTTGATTCAAATGTCAATTTAGAGGTATTGAGTAAGGCCGAGTTTGTGTTGATTAGTTTGAGTTTATCTATTGACTAAAACCGTGTTTGTATTCACAAGGTTGCTGCAAGACGGATCATTTCTGGCAAATGGGGCTGTAACAATGGACAAGCCTGCATTTCTCCTGATTATCTTATAACAACAAAAGAATTTGCTCCGAAATTGGTATGAAATTTTCTTTGTGTAATCAAGAGTTGTAAATCTTTGTCTGTGTGTATCTAATGGTTGGTGCTTCTCATTTCCAGGTAGACGCGTTAAAGACTGAATTGGAAAACTGTTTTGGAAAGAACCCAATAGAATCCAACGATTTGTCGCGCATTGTGAACTCTAACCACTTTGCTCGCTTGTTAAAGTTCTTGGACGACGATAAGGTTTCTGGCAAGATTGTTTATGGAGGTGAAAAGGATGAAAGCAAATTGTAAGCTCTCATCTTGTTTCTTATTTTGAGTTTAAGATAGTGAAATTCAATGGATTTTGACACAAGCAAATTACAGGAGGATTGCTCCAACTATTTTATTAGACGTTCCACAAGATTCTCTGATAATGAGTGAGGAAATCTTTGGTCCATTGCTTCCGATAGTCACGGTAAGAATAAAAGCACACAAAAAAGAACTCATTTTATGTCATTTAGTTCAAATTTCATCTGTCTTCTTTGGTTATTTTTTACAGTAAAACTTCCAATGCCTGATATGAAGCTAGAGTTTTATTGTTATAAGTTTGTAACCATTTTGATTTCCAGTAATGAGTTGATGAAACTTGAAATTTTAATCATGAAGTACTGCTTATAGCTTGTAAGTAGTTGTTTGGCAAATTGCTCTTTCATGAACTTTCTATTTCAAAACCATGCTGTAGTGTTACTCTCTAAATTTGCTGTGGGTAAATAGTCTTCTACCTCTTACTTGCTTTCAATATTACTTGATGAGCATAGGTTTTCATGTTGTATCTTACCATTTCACTTTAGATAAATATTATTACATTAAGACCTCATTTGGTTTATAAACTTGTATTATAACTGCAGATTTGGTTCTGCCAGAGCCGTAAACCGGCGCTACATCAGTGATTGTGTGCCTTTGAAAATCCGCATACAAGCATCGGCAGGTTTTGTTAGTGCCAGCGCTCTTGGAATGGCCTGTGGTCCTGCATTAGCTGGCTTACTGCAGACGAATTTTAAGATTTACAATGTTACATTTAATCAAGATACTTTGCCAGGGTGGGTTATGACTATTGCTTGGCTTATTTATTCAATATGGCTGTGGATCTCTTTTGTGGAACCTTCTCGTGAATTTGAAGAGGACCGTAAAACAGATAAATCTCAGAAATCTAATGCTGGTACCTCTACTGATGACTTTTACTTTTTCTATTGTGATCTATCAAGATAGTTAATCTGTATCATGCCATCTCATTGTTAATCATTATAGAAAATCATCTATGACTGCAATATATCCTTGCACTATTTTCATTCTGTAAAGCTCCAGAGGAATCTCGTCAGCCAGCCACTTCAATTGGATCGGCATATAGACTCCTTACACCTTCTGTAAAGGTTTGTGAGCAACTCTAAATGTCATACTATCAATCCACTAGATGTTTTGCAAGTTATTTATGTTCTAATTGTTTGATCTTGCAATTCACAAAGTTCCAATTGAATTCAAGATAAACGGTCCTGACCAAGTTTACTTAACATCTTCAGGTTCAATTATTGATATATTTCATGCTCAAATATGTGATGGAGATTTTACTAGCAGAATCTAGTGTCATCACAACATACTACTTTAAGTGGTCAACTGGCACAGTTGCCATTTTTCTTGCTGGCCTTGGTTTGACAGTTCTTCCTATAAACATAATTGTTGGAAGCTATGTAAGCAACTGGTTTGACGACAGGTAACATATAAGAAAAACTCATGTCTCATTTGATTGCACCCTTAGAAGCTTATCTAGACTTTGTAGTAAGATGCATGATAGTAAATTTTGAACTTCAATAGACAAAGCAATATAAAGATCCAAGTGATTATGATTTTCAATATAGATTTCTTTTGCAAGATCAATTTAGAACCTTAAATTTGTTGAAAATTGAAATATTATCCTTAAGAAGCTAAAGATATAACAGCTTTCTATTGATCTATTTGTAGGCAAATTCTGTTGGCATCAGAAATCATGGTTTTAATTGGCATAGTCTCGGCCTTTCATGTAATCATTCCATACTCTGAGCTGCAGTACATCTGTTCAGGTCTTCTCATGTTTGTTTCTGCTGAAGTACTTGAAGGTAACATTTTACTAGTAATTTTCTTTTCTATTTTTGGTAACTGCCGAAATTGAAAAAGAAAATTCCGATTTTATAATTGCAAGTGATATATTTGTAAGTTATCATTATAAACATGTAGTATATTTATTACTGAATTGCACTTATGGTGATAAAATTATAGTTGTACATGCTCTGAACCAACTAAAATTGTATGTGTTTCTATGTCGAGTGAAGAAAGTTAGTGTTGGTACAAATTTTGTGAAAAAGGAAAAAAGTTTGTGATGTTGTTGTTTTTGGTGGCTTTAATGTAACTAGGAGTTTATATGCAGGGGCATCAACAAGATAACGGATGGGCATGTGGATATTATGTCATGAAAAATATGTTTGACATTATTGATGCTTGTATTGTTGAAAGATTCAATGAGGTATTTTATATTACATATATTTAATGAAAAACATGTAAATTATTGTTTTAACATGTAGTTGTTTAATTTATTATATGTTTGAACTTGCAGATATTCACAGACACCTCATCATATGAAAAAGAGTCAATTGATCACATCCGACAACTTTGGGCTCAATTCTTTTTGCAAAAGGTTGAAGAGCAAGAGAACCAGGAAAAGAAAGATTTAATGACAAAACAGAAGCGATTAAAAAAAACTTATATATAGATATATTTTTGTTCCATGAATGATTTATTGGTACAAGTTACATGAACAAAGTGGTTGAATTTTTTTTTTACATGAATACAATTTTTGTTGATGTATGACTTGGTGCAAGATTCTAAAGATTAGAGAAATGTTTGTTTTGGTTATTTTTGTTTTTTATTGAATATCCAGGAATATATAAAAATATTTGGTTTAATGAAATTTCAAATAAAATATTTTTAAAAAAATTGAGATATTTTACACCCTTCATACACAAAATAGGGTGTAAATGTGTTAAAATTAAATGTAATTATAAGATATTTTACATTTGATATATCAAAAATAGGGTGTAAATATTTGTCATTTTACACCCGTTTGAATTATAATAGGGTGTAAATTCGTTTAACTTCAATGTATGTAGGTGACAATTTACACCCGTTTTATATTAAATAGGGTGTAAATGTCCTAAAATTCAATGTATATATCTACCAATTACACCTTTTTTTATCTAAAACAGGGTGTAATAGGTGACAATTTACACCCGTTTTATATTAAATAGGGTGTAAATGTCTTAAAATTTAATGTATATATCTACCAATTACACCCTTTTTTTAAATCTAAAATAGGGTGTAATATATTCTCTTTTTACACCCGTTTTAGAACGGGTGTAAATTCTTCATACATATCTCACCCTTTGAATTTACACCCTATCATAACGGGTGTAATATGTATAAAAAACGGGTGTAAAATCTTCTTTCTGCACTAGTGACACGACAACAAGAACAATGAGAGAAAGACACAAGGATTTTTATCCTGGTTCGCTTGAAATCAAAGCTACTCCAGTCCATCCGCTAAGGTGATTTCGCCTTATACACAAGGACTTAATCCACTATAGCCAAATAGATTATATAAAAATCAAAAAGAACAACTTTCTTTGTCTTCTCAAGGATCCGACTAAAACCTAGTCTGCTTAAGAAAATACAAACAAACAGTTTGAATACAACTTTTTGTGTTATAAGTTGCTTATACACAAACATATTTTACACAATGAAATAATAACACTTAAAGAAAAGAATACACAATTTTGAGAGTTTTTTCACGTAGAAAATAGTCTTGTAAAAATTGTTGTAGCAACTTTCTTCAAGTCTCCAAGTCCTACTTATATAGCATAAGAAAGGGACCATTGGAGGGTAAATCGAGGGTACCAAAAGAGCAGTTGTCCACTAACGAATTAGTAACAGGTGTGAAGAATAGTATTGTCCTTCGCCCACGTTTTCAAGTAGTGGAAATAATATCTTCGATTCGTACCATGTACTATTTTATCAAGTATCCTTTGATCTTATCTTCAAATTCATTGGCTTTTGATGAACAATTGATGAAGCATGAAAAGAAGAAACACAAAGCTGAAATCAGAATCTTTAGTCAGAACCTTGATCACGTCAGCGTGTGACTTGAGATCTTCAGAGTCTTCATCTAAGTAACACAACTTTAGAAGCTTGCCATTCTTCAGAAGCTTGATAACCAAAGTCACATCTAGAAGCAGAAGCGGAGAGAACATTGCAACAATAACATAAAGTCTTTCTAGAACTTCTTAGGAGTGAATCAACGCAAAAGCAGAAAGAACATTGCAGCAGCAACATGACATATTTCAGAACTTCGTAAGAGTGAATTAGTGCAGAAGTAGAAAGATCATTGCAGCAGCAACATGGCATCTTTCAGAACTTCTCATGAGTGATTCAATGTAGAAGCGAAATTTGGAATAAATGTTCAGAAGCTAATGAAGTTCCATGTCATAAACTCATAATCAAAATTGACTGTTAAAGATACATGATAACAAACCATTAGAGTACCAAAATTATTCTCCCACAAATACTACATTATTATCATCAAAACTCAAAGGTATAGATGCAGAACCAAACTTGTTCTAACAATCTCCCCCTTTTTGATGATGACAAAACCATGTATTTTTATGAATAATTTTGTACATCATAATCACAAAAATATACATAACAAAGAAGCACAAACCTCCCCCTGAGATGTAAAATCCTAAAAAGATAAAATCAGAATGAAATAACACTTTCCTGATTAACCTTTTTGCAGAGCCAACATGATCTTCTATCAGAATTTGGCTTGTCTTCATAAGTTGCTTGAACTTATCCATAATGTTGGTTGTCAAACTCAACACTCTAATGAACTTCACTCCAGAAGCTTGGTTAACCTCTTTTTGAAGGAGCTTTAGAGCCTGGTTACAAGCCCTTTTTAAAGAGATTCAGAACCTGATTAAGACCTTAAGACCTGGTTGAATCAATTCTGATTTACATGGAATACACAATTCCTTAGAACTTGATGCCTGATTATGTATGGTTGGAAGTCTTTCTCAAATGGTGAAGTTAAGACTTCAGACTCAGAGAGTAAACCATTTCTTTAGAAACTGGTAACTTAAGTTCTGATCTGAAAAACTTCAAGAGCTTCTAATGTTCTTGACTTTCACTAAAAAATAACTAACAAACTATTCTTCGAAGTAGTTGTTAGCAATAAACATTTGAAAATGTTTGGGTTCTGATTCATGACTTGGAGAGCATCAAAGGATATTTTTAGGGCATTTGAAGCCATTGAAGGCCATTACTTCAAGGAAATTCATATGCTATTTTCATATATCAATTGTGATATTGTAATCTGAATTATGAGTAACTAAGCTCCTCTAGGTTAGGTTGGGTTATGATGAAATTTTTTCAATATTGTTGGGTAATATGTTAATTTGACTTTGTATGAACCTTTTGATCTATAATGACATTCAATTGCTTATTTTTCTTAATTCTTTTTATGTGAGATACTCTTTTAAATTAATTTTGGGCACATAGGAAATATTGACACTTAGCCTATGTGTTAGACCTAGGTAAATTGTTGTACTTACGCTGGTGGAATAGGAATAGGAGACCCCGAGTAGTGGAATAGGGAATCAACGTTCCGTGCATCACCTACCCTTCTTACGCTGGAGGAATAGGGATAGAAAGTTTTGAGTATTGGTTAGTGAGTTACTTCGTGAGGGATCGATTATAACGACTTTGTTAATTCATTATGGGGTTATAGTGATAAGTTCATTCAGACAAGGCATCAAACATCAACAATAGATAAATAGGGGATTCTAAACACAACCTTGCCACTTTCGTAATTTTGTTTAATCTCTTATTTACCTTTTGCATTAAAACTCGAACCCCCCCTTTTTACTAATTTTAATACATTAAGAATATTTTGTCTTGTTAGAAGGCAATCCCTTTGGATTCGATATTTTTATTACTGTGACATTATCGGTATGCCGAGAAGTCATCAACTTTCTTGCTTATAATATGTTCTTAGCTCCCACAAGGGTGGTAATGATCCCTATATGTGGATTTTGCGTATTTGATTTCCTCCGATGGAGAGGAAAGGGCTCTTGATAAGAATCACACATGTTTGATCACTTCCAAGGGCGGACATGATCCTTCATAAGGATCCAACATTTCTTATCACTTTGAAGGGAAGCAAGGATTTCTCCACAAGGATACAACATGTTTGATCGCCTCTAAGGGAGATAAGGATACATCGTAGGGTTCCGTCTTGTTTGATTGCTTCCAACGACAGCAAGAATCCTCTATATGAATCCAACATTTCTTATCTCCTAAGAGGGTGATAAGGATTCCTCCACGAGGATCTAACATGTTCGATCACCTCAAAGGGAGGAAAGGATTCCTCATAGGAATATATCATGTTTGATTACCTCGAAGGGAGACAAGGATCCCTCTTAGAAATCCAACGTGTTTGATCACCTCGAAGGACAACAAAGATCCCTCGTAGGGATCCAACGTGTTTGATTTCCTCAAAGGGTGGAAAGGATCCCTTGTAGTGATCTAGTGTTTTATTATTGCCTCAGAGGATGGTTTCCTCTAGTTTCCTGCAAAGAATGGGGGACAACAATGCAAATAATTCAAATTAAAAAAATGATGAGCCTCATTAAAAACTCTTTCCCTCAAACGAGAAGAAAGGGGAAAAAGTACTTCCCCACAGAGATAATTGGCCCTCACAAACGGACGAGGTATAATACTCGCCTAAAATAGAAATAGTAACAAGCAAAACAAACAGGGATAAAAACGGGGTACTTTTAGGTATTCCATTGAGGCTTCATCCTCTTCTCTTCTCTCCTTTCCAGGGAAGAGCCTCTCAATGTTTTAAGGACGCTTCTGCTGGCTCAATTCTCTGGCACACAGTTGTAATGTTCACACCTAGAGTCCGGACTTTTTTCGACTTTAGACTTTCCACGTAGCATTTCCTGAAAACTTCTTGGTCTCCTTGGATGACTCTAATTTTTCCATAAGGGAGGTGGTATTTCACGCACAAATATATGTTAGACAAGGCAACACCCAACTAATTAAAAGTTGGTTTCCATATGATCATCCGCAGAGTTTCCTTGATATACTAATACTCGTCTAATTTCCCAGTCATAGCACTTCACGGTGGTGACCATGGGGTCGTTGTTGTGGGGGATAAATGCATGATGTATCTTTTTCTGAAAAGCAAATCTCGACCTCTGGTGCCTTGGTCGTGCCTATATACAAACATGTGGGCAAGTTCTCTATAGTTAATATCTGGCAAGAATATCTGGCAAGAATATCTTCTTTGGGTGGAACTAGTCTCTCTTCCCCTAGAAAATCCTCATATAGTAGTATTCAAGGTGTGACATACAGTCATGTTGCCATCTTCTTTGAACAAATCATTTCCCTTTATGGGCCTAGAGCTTCTAGCATCATCACACCCGTGAGATCTAGCCCTGCCTGGCCTTTAGGAGGAGTCACCTTTGACATATTTCTTGAGGTGGACCTTCTAGATCACGTACTTTATCTCTTTTTTGAGTTGGTAGCAATATTTTTGTGGTGTCGCTTAACCTTGTGGAACTTACACCATCTTCTAGGCTCAGGTCCTATAACATCTGCCTCTGGATCTAGAGGCATAGGGATATCATGCAAGTGGAGAACCTTGCATCATATCTACTCTCCACGAGTGTTCAAGGGCATGAAGCTTTTCATGAATTTTGTGTTTCACTTAAACATTTTCTTGTCCCCTGTCAGGTGGGGTGTAGTTTCTCTTCCGCGAGAGTTGTGAGCCTTCGACGTTAGGAACACGCTTTTTCATGTCACATAACTTCTTCTCGTGTTTATTCTCCTCACTCTGTATATAAAATTCCTCCCTTTTAACCATCTCTACAAACGAAGATGCCAACCTTTGGGATAGGGATTCGTTGAAGTGCCTACTTTGAGACCATTCTGAAATTCTCCTACAAACATTTCTTTATTCGGGTGGACGACTTTTATAGTGGTGTCATTAAAATGAACGAGGTATTCCCTCAATGACTATGATGGTCCTTGTCGAATGTTAAACAGGATGGTGGTGGACATCTTTCTATGTTGACTTGTTTTGAACTGGTGCACGAGCTTCTCCACCAGATCCTGTTAGTTGGCAATGGAAGCTCGGGGTAGGCCCATGTACCATCGTAGGGTTGCATCCCTGAAATGCCAGATAACAACTTGCATTTCAGGGAATCAGGCACCTCGATGATGGTCATCTGCATGTTGATAGATGAGACATACTCGTAAGGGTCAATATTCCCCTCAAACTTTACCAATGAGGGAGGCTTGAAACCTTCAGAAACATGTGTTTACCATATCTCGGCTGAGAAAGGACAGGGATCCTACACCTCTATCTCCTCTGTGGGGGTAGCCTCCTGCTGGCATTGTTAGATGTTAAGGAAGTTGTACTTTAGTGTTTAGTTTTGTTGATACAACTCGTCTTTGATAGCGTGCATCTCTTCCATGGCATTAGAATCGCTGCTACCTCAAGTATCATCCTGTTTGGAAAATTGTTCTCTCTTAGCAACCATGATTGAGGACGATTAGGGTTAGGAGTGGAGACTTTTGCGAATGTCAAAGTGGGGGAATAAATAAAGGTGTGACCCAGGTCATTTTTACTGGGACCTCACGGTGGGCGGCACTATACTCGCTAAAAATAGTAGAGATGTATGACACCCCTAGGTTCGTAAGGGTGTCCATAGGAGTTAGTATTTCCTGGTGTTAGCGCAAACTCGTGATGGTGGGAAGCCCTATTTTAAGGTGTTTTCTTTGGGGTTAGAGAAAGCTCGCGAGGGTTAGAAGCTTTGTTTATGGGATATTTTCGGCGAATAATGGATTGTCCTATTAACCCTAATGTTGAGATATTTATATAGTCCTATGGGACTGGATTTGGGGAATCCTGAGGAGTAGTGACTGCTCCACTTGACTAGGGAACCTGTTACATGCCTAATTTTTAGGGAATTATGGTCATGACTTGTTCCACACGTGTTTATGGATTACGTACACTTCATCATCCATGCTTTCTCTTAGGGCGAGCCACCTATTGAGTCAGAATTATACTTAGGCGGCATATTTTGGGGAGGGTGCCCAAGGGTTGGTCCTATATCAACCTATTGTGGGTTTTTTGAAATATATCACTACATGCGTCTATTTTGTAGATTATTTAATCAGAGACTTCTCAACATTCTTACCTTTCAATTTCCAATATGTATCCACACTAGGACCAACACACAGACAATGCTAACAAAAAAGAGGTAAACTCTCAAATTCCAACTCAACAAGAACGCATAACCCTCTTGTTCCACCAAAATACGATCATGGAGAGTATCTGACATGTTAAGATATATTTACACACACACACAAAATGGTCCTAAGTTCTTTTTCTTGTAAGATCATCTGTTGATAAAGGACTATCGATACCATAACCAATTGCAAATAATGTAGTTGGTTCCCAATACTCTCAAGACAAATGATGCATCCTCAACCACACATGAGCAAATGTAATCTTTAAATTTCCGGGTCTAAAATTCAAACATGAACATAAATGTAGGATAAAAGACTTAACATTGCATGCCCATAAACTCTAAATTTTGTTGAAATTTTCCCTTGAATTGAATAAAAATTCAAAATAGCCATGTCTCATAAGAGGTAAATGCCAATCAATGATTGAACTCCATAATTTCAAGAGTTTTCACGTAGTTCGAATGCCTTGAATGACATGTTACTTTTACTAGTGATCATTGTCTCATTTAAATTATTCTTGTGGTGTTTGAGTCATGCTCTATAAGCCTCTTAAGATAGTTAGATCAAGAGACAATTATGTTTGAGGTAAAGCTTGGCAAAAATAGAAATTGGTATGTCACACACATTTTGAAGAGCTTGTGTAAAAGAGTTCTTTTGTGCTTGAGATTGGGATGGAGACATATGAGTGGTTCGAGGAAGAAGAGTCGACCATGGAAGACATCCATGTTGATGGTCAACACCAGAGCCCGTGCAAATTAGGTTTTCTTTCAAACTCTACATAACAATATTTTTTTTTTAAAATCTTGATTTTTACAACTTGTTGATCACATCAAGCATGTGTAATATATTTTTTCTTTTACAATTTGAGAATGAGAAGACAAAAAATCCACACGGAAAATTAGTGCGATGCAAACACGATATCTTCCTTTTTAGACATTGTTTTGACCAAGAAAGGAGCCAGAAAATTTTTAATGTGGGGTCAAATATAATATTAAATATAGATTTAAGATAAGTAAATTCTTTGATATCCATAAATTTTGGTTATGAACCAATATCTTTAATGCAAATTAATTTTAAAATATAATTTTTTAAAATAAAATAAAATAAAAATATAATATGTTATTAAATTTCCTTATTTTATTAGATGAAGATACTAATATTTAATAAAATTCAAAGGTAAGTGGTCACCTTTAAAGTATATGTGTTTTCAGTGTAAAATAATTTTATATTTATTAAATTAATTCTCATCATTGTGTCACTTTGTTATAATATTTTTAAAAGAAATTACCAACCATCAATATTGTGAGACATATTTAGATGTATGTATAAGTGTTTTTAAGATAATAATATACATATCAACTTAATTATATATTTAAAATATAATAAATTACTTTTTAATATAAAATATTTATTACTTAAATAAATAAATATTATAACATATTTATTGACAAAATAAATTTATAACCTACTATAAAATATAAATAAACTCATAATCTATTGCAACATAGAGTATTAAATTGATATCGATAGAAGTTACATTGTATTGTCTTAAATGAATTGTATTTAGATGTCATGATAGTGAAATAAAAATGAAATTTGAGGATTAATTTGTGATATTTATTTACTATAGAACACTTATCTGTTATAAGAGTATTATTTTGAGAGTGATACATTTTTAATGGGGGCAGTTGCCTACGCACCATATGTGTGGCTCCGTCCCTGGTGTCGACAATGAATGGGGAAAGTGTAGTACTCTTACAAAACCTTTGTCCAAAAATTAGCCAAATCTACCATTTAACAAAATTAAAATCACTCATTTTCTAAAACTAATAAAAGAAAAACGAAAAACCTCTATCCCTTACCTCTCAAATTTGTCATTTGTCTCCCTTCTCATATAATCCCTTGTAGAAATTCTCGTCTCACTCTCTATGTACATATATGTTAAAACAAAAAGTTTTCAAAAAATAAAGCATGTTTTTGTTTGTTCACAATGCCGTCTTTAATGAGGTGTAAGATGAGCTATGAAACAGAACTTTAAATTAGTTAACTTATAAGTAAATAGAAACTCATAGAATATTTATAAGGTTTTTTTACAAGAATAATCCACTTTTTCAAGGAAATTCTCAAAATACCCCTGATTTCAAATTTTTTTCCAAAATATCCCATTTTTAGGAGGAGTCGCCAATTGAATTGGAGACTCCTCTTAAAACTTGAATGGAGGCGCCAATTGGATTGGCTAGGGCAGGTGCCCTAGCCAATCCAATTGGCGCCTATGTGTAGGTTTTAAGAGGAGTCGCCAATTCAATTGGAGACTCCTCATAAAATGCATTTTTTTGTGTTTTATGGTATAAGTGAAAGATAAATTTGATATAAGACGACTTGATATTAATAAAGTTTGGAGTTTACACAAAGAAACCTAATGGTGATGACCGGGATCACCTAACCGACCTCCGGTCCCACATCCTCTAGCTACCCTAACCCTTGGCCCTAACCCATATTGACGATTCTGCACCGGTGTTTGATCATCTGAGGGGCCAGGAGCGTCACTACCAACTACAGGAGAAGGTTCGTGGAGGTATTCAGACAAGTCAGCATAGTCTTCAGTATGCATTGATGGTGTACCACCGTAGCTGAGCTCATTACCCATGCCAGAGAAGTTGGGATGTGGTTGACTCATGGATGGGCGACCGGGACGGTTGAAGGGAGACATGGGTGTGAATGATGCGTCGAGGAAAGGTTGGAAAGGTTGTTGGGGTGTTTGGTAGAGATAAGGTTGTTGGATGTTTTGGTTTTGTGATGTTTGGGCTTCTTGGCTACGGTAGGAGGAGGGGTGGTTGGTGTTTTGGCTAAGGCGACTTTGGTAGGGTGATGGGGTGGGTGCGAAGCGATGTTGGGTCTCAGGTTGATGGTCAAATTGTTGGTGGTGGTATGGGGTGTGCTCTTGGTATCAGGGTTGGGTGAATGACATGTTTTGGTTGTATGTTTGTGTGTTTGTGGAACGGAAAGTTTGACGGATAGGGGGTTGTGAGTAACTGGGCTGAGAATGTTGTTAGGGGTTAGATGTTGATCCTTCTTGTGTGTAACTTGCCTGGCGTGGGTCGTATAGGTACATATCTTCGGCGATGAACTGAAAACCAACCGATCTGTACCAAGCCATATAAGTACGACTTGGTTTTACCTCAGTTAGCATGACTGCGTCAGTTAAGACATGGTCATGACGGTGCTTCCATTTGCGACACTCCGATCTTGCGAAGCTTTGCCATCGATTGAAGTTCCATTGGTTGTTAACTTTACGCAAATGCCATTCTCCTAGGCTAGCTAGGGATCTAGGATATTCTGGACCATACCGAACTGCAGCTTCACACGATCGGTGTTGTGCATCTCCACAGTTGTGAACCGTATTATCGGTGTGCATGCAGTCCATACGGCTGCGTCTTCAACGTTGACCTCATGGTCATGATCCAAATTAAGGTATGGACGCCAAATGAACTGAAATATGAAAGAAGATAGGATTATAATGAATGTAGAAAAAGTTAACAAAATATAACGAAATAATTAAGTTATTTTGCTTACGTCTGTCGGTCGAAGGTGATCCAACAGGTTGCGATACTGAGTAATACAGTGTCTCGGACATCTGTTGTAACTCATACCACTTGCTGACCATTTACACCAAAAAGTCAAAAAAAATTAGTTTGAGGTAATAAACTTTAAGGAAGTAAGTAAAGATATAGCAATTTAAACAACTTACTTTTGTGCATATGGAAAAGTGAAAGGGTTGTTATTGAGCGGTGCTAGAGACGGTAGTCTTGACCAACCCCATGTTTGTAGCAAAACAGCACATCTAGAAAATGTAGATGTGTCTTTGTGGGAGTTTTTGCCCAAGGAGCTATAGAGATAGGCTAGACAAGCAGATCCCCAACTGTAACTTCCTATTCTATCTACATGTCTAAGTAGAGGTAAGTACATAATATGCATGCTAGAACCACTACCTTCGGGAAATAAAAACGATCCAATTAACAGCATAATGTAACACCTAGTTTTTATTATTCGAGCATCTTCGGTAGAATGATCATCTAAGTATAAACTATTATAGTATGACTTAAGGCGTGAGAGTAGTATACCTTGACCTCTAGCATTATCATCTAACAAATCAGTGTCTAAGAGCTCCATGCAAATTGAATTTGCATAGTTGGTCTTACCATTAACAACCTTGCCTTCAATGGGTAGTCCTAAAAGCATGTAGACGTCTTCTAACGTCACGGTACACTCACCGGTTGGGAACCAAAATGTGTGTGTCTCTGGTCTCCATCTTTCGCATAAGGCTAGAATGAATTTGTTATCTATGGACCAAGACAAAATCTTGCTAATATGACCAAAATCGGCGAGTTCAACATAAGGTTGAATCATCGGGTCCATATGGACATATTCGTGGACCCGAGTTCGAAACCTTGATACATCCTATAAAAGAAAGAATAAAAAACTTGACTAAGTTGGTATGTCAAAATAAAATGGGGTTGGTGAAGATGAAAGATAAAAAGTTAACAAAAGAAAAAACTTACATATGTTGCGATGTTTGCAACCGTTCCTCTATGTGCTTCGCCCATTGTGAGGATAGACATTTTGTTGGGGGGTTGGTATAGATGAAACTAGAAGAAGTTTTTGAAGATGAAATTGTAGAAGAAGTATTGTAGAGGAAGTAGTGAGAGTGATGGTGTGGAAGAAGTGTTGATGGAGTGGATGTATTTATAGGCAAATGGATGGGAGCATGAAAAGTTGTGCTTGCATGGTGTCTCCACTTGAATTGGCGACCATGTACAACCTTTAAGAGGGGTCGCCATTCAAATTGGCGCCTCCATAGGGACCTGCATGCAAGACCTAGGTCTGATTGCTTGGTTTCGAGGTATGAATGCATGGTGTCTCCACTTGAATTGGCGCCCATGTACAAGGAATAAGTGGAGGCGCCAATCCATTTGGAGTGTGTGTCTGCATGTCTGACACGTGGCTGTCTTGTCTCCTGCATGCTGAACAAGTCACTTCTTGATAGCTTGCATGGTTGACACATCATCTCAGACTATCTTGCATGTCTGACACGTCATTTCGGACTAGCTTGCATGTCCGACACGTCACTCCGAACTAGATAGCATGTGAGACACTTCACTCATCTATTTAAGTGTCTTACTATCAACATCTAAGATACTTCACTCACATTCATCTGTAGTAAGAAAATAGTTTTCATCTGCACAATGTCATCTTCATCATTATACAATGTCAATGTTCACTACAACGGTGAAACATCCGAGTCTGAGCTACATGGTTTTTGTTTTCGAAACACTAATACCATTAGAATCACGATCAAGAGAAATGCAACCTTCTTGCATTTGAAAAAAAGAATACAATCCTTTATAGGATCGGGTATTGTGTCAAAGATCACATATCAAAATCCAATATTTTTTGAGAATGGTCAATGCAAGACTTTTCCCCTAAAGGTACGAGACGATGAAGATGTTGAATACATGTTTGTTAGTCATGAACATTCAGGCTGCAACTGTATTGAGTTGTACATTACTCTTCAACCATGTATATCATCTCAACAGTCTCAACTAACCGGTCAGGATGAATCTGGTGAAGATGATCGACAATGGACAGATGACGTCAACCCAGAAGCAGAGGAAGAAGTGGATGTCGTTGATGAAGAAGAAGAGGAGACTGAGATACAGGTTGATCACATGCTGAACAACGACGATGAAAATGATGATCAATCACCACCAATACCTCATAGTCATGTCTATAATCCGCCTCAACATATGACAAATATGGATCTTCACGACGATGAAACATCCAACAGTGTTTTCTATAATCCATATCCGAGATCAGAAGGCGAATTAAAGGTGGGAAACATGTTTCGTACCAAAGAAGAATGTGTTCTGGCAATCAAAAAATTCCACATGAACAACTCTGCTAACTTTACAGTGAAACACACTGATTCTAGAAGGTATGTTATCGAATGTCGTAACATGCTTTGTAAGTTTCGTTTGGCTGCGTCTTACAAGAAGAAAAATGACTCTTGGGAGATCTCTTCAATAGACCTACCACACAGTTGCATTGCAACTAACGTTGAACAAGATCACCGTAAACTAAGCGCAGCTTTGATATGTCAAGACATTCTGCCGTTGGTTAATAAAGACCCATCAGTGAAGGTGAGTATAATTATATCCCATATCAGAACAACATATAATTATACTCCATCTTACAAGAAAGCCTGGATTGCAAGGACAAAGGCTGTTGAACAGGTTTTCGGCAACTGGGAGGATTCATTCAAGGAATTGCCACGGTTTTTATGGGCACTAAAAACATATGTCACAGGAACTGTGGCAATTATGGAGACAGTGCCAACGATGATGCCAGACGGAACCTGTGGTACAGGTAATATAATATTTCACCGTCTCTTTTGGGCATTTGACCCCTGCATCAAAGGTTTCTCATTCTGCAAACCTATTATTCAAATTGATGGCACTTGGTTATACGGAAAATACAAGGGTACTTTGCTCATGGCGGTTGCACAAGACGGCAACAACAATGTCTTTCCCATTGCCTTTGCTCTTGTTGAAGGTGAAACGACTGGTGGATGGGGTTTCTTTCTTCGACATCTCAGAACGCATGTGGCTCCACAAGCCAATCTCTGTTTGATTTCTGATAGACATGCTGCCATTGAGAGTGCCTACAACAACCATAACAACGGATGGCATGATCCTCCTTCTACACATGTCTACTGTATCAGACACATTGCACAAAACTTCATGCGTGCTATAAAAGATAAGAATCTTCGCAAGAAGGTGGTGAATGCTGGGTATGGTTTAACTCAACCGTCATTTCAATATTATCATGATGAAATTAGAATGTCTAATGAAGACGCAGGGAGATGGATAAATAACATACCAGTAGAGCAGTGGACAAGGGCATTTGACAGAGGTTGTCGATGGGGCCACATGACAACAAACATTGTGGAATGCATGAACGGGGTTTTCAAAGGAACTCGAAATCTGCCGATAACCGCCTTGGTAAGATCAACCTATTATAGGTTGGCTTCTATGTTCGCAACCAGAGGTGAAAGATGGAGTGCAGTGTTAATGTCCGGGCAAGTATTCAGTGAGTGTTGCATGAAGGTCATGAAAGAGGAGAGCATCAAAGCTAGCACACACGCTGTAACAGTCTTTGACCGTCATAGACAAAATTTCAGCGTCCAGGAAACAATGGGCAACAACGAGGGGAGACCAAATTTAGCCTACGCTGTTAGACTAAACAGAAGTTGGTGCGATTGTGGAAAATTCCAGGCCTTCCGCATACCTTGCTCCCATGTCATAGCAGCATGCGCTTATACTCGTCAAGACGCTTACAACCATTTATCTGATGTGTACAAGGCCAACACCATCATGAATGTATATACTCAAAGCTTCTCAGTACTACCAATGGAGGATTACTGGCCTCCATATGAAGGAGATATTGTTTGGCACAATGACGAGATGCATAGAAAGAGGAAAGGAAGGCCAAACAGCACACGTATAAGAACAGAGATGGATTCCACAGATAAAATGATAAGATTATGTAGTATTTGTCGTCAACCAGGACACAACAAGAACAACTGTCCCAATCGAGGAGCATCATCTAGGTCTTATGCTTTTTGTAACATTGTATTTCTGTAACATTCAATCATTATATATCATTAAGTTCTTATTACAACGGGGTTCACAACAAACATCAGTACAAAACATCTGAAAACATTAATATTTCTAACTGATTACAACAATCAAATTGATGTCGTCTCAACCGAACATCATTTCCCTAGCATCCTTATCAGTCTTCATTCGCACCCAACCAAAGATACTGTCAAGTCTCTCAATACTTCTGATTTTTTCCCCTTCTGGTATTTTCCCATCTAACCAACGAACCAGCTCCCTCTTCAGTTGATCGAACGTGGTGATGTTCCAAAACAACATCAACATTTGAGGTTTGTCTCTCGCATAAATCACCTTTCCGTATCGGCGACGAACACCAAACATGATAGCCAAATGATTATATGAGATGTGGAACAATTAGTCACACAACGCATCTATTTATAAGACAAAAATACATTTTAGGAGGAGTCTCCAATTGAATTGGCGACTCCTCTTAAGGCCTACACATAGGCGCCAATTGGATTGGCTAGGGCTCCTGTCCTAGCCAATCCAATTGGCGCCTCCATTCAAGTTTTAAGAGGAGTCGCCAATTCAATAGGAGACTCCTCCTAAAAGTGGGGTATTTTGGGATTTTTTTTTGAAATCAGGGGTATTTTGGGAATTTTCTTGAAAAAATGGGTTATTCTTGTAAAAAAATCTATTTATAATGGTTAAACTTTGATAAGGCCTCTATTTGCTTTTCCTTGATTAAATTACAACTAATCTGCACAAAATATCTCAAAAAGTTGAGACGGCTTTATTTGCTTGTATATGATTTAATAACTTGATTTTAACTCCTAAAGAAGTCTAATAATAATAATAATAATAATAATAATAATAATAATAATAATAATAATAATAATAATAATAATAATAATAATAATAATAATAATAATAATAATAATAATAATAATAATAATAATAATAATAATAATAATAATAATAATAATAATAATAATAATAATAATAATATGTTTTATTTCATGTTGGAAAACAAATAACATGCTAGTAGTTTTTGTGTGTAACTAACATAATAGTACTTGGCTGCTAAGTTTTTTTTATTCTTGAACAAAGATTGTTTAGTCCCATCACATGAGAAAATATTCCACAATCAAACAACTAATTTGTAGTCTATTCCTGCTCATTTGTCGATACTTATACCAATTTGCTAACCCTGATTTGAAAGCCTAACCATTTTGTAACATCAAAACAAACAATTAAGAAGCCTGCATATATACGGGTCCTACATAGAAGCATCACTCTTAATTAGAGTCCTGTGATTGTAGGGCAAAGGCAATAAACATGAGACAGGGGAACTTGCTACGTAAATAAGTATGGGAACAAAAAACCAATTTTCCCGTGTCATATGTGTAGGGAATTTTGTACAGTCCAGGCCCAGTTGTAGCAAGTGGGTCATATTTGGTATCTAAATGTCTTGTTCATATGTGCTGGATCTTGATGTTATATCTTTGAAGCTGGAAATAATGTCAAGATTTTTGTATTTTTAGGAAAATATGAAACGAGTCTCTGGATATTTTAATATGATAGAGAAAATAGTATTTAGAAAGCAATATATGCAGAGCACATCTAGCATCGCCCAACAGAATTAATGCAATGTTATTTTTAAAATTTCCTTTAAAGAAATAGGAGTGACCCTAATAATTAGCAAACAAAATAAAGACAAAGATTATTCTTACGATGAATATGAATTATCGATGTCCTTCAATCGGTGTGTTGGAAAATAAAGAAAATTTCTTAAAAGAGGGGTATAAGTAAAACATTTTCATAATTGTCTCCATAGACCATGGATGTCAACTACTACCCCCACCTTATCAATAATTTATGTTGTTTTAAAAGTTTATCTCTATATAGATATAGTTGGTTAGTGTCTTTTTTTGAGTAATTATTACAAATTATTGAAAAATATAAATAATTAAGTGTATGTCAAATAAGTGATGTCGATAAGTGATGTGAAAAACCGTAATCTTTGAGTTGGCGTGATAGTGGTAAAGATGACGAACTCCTTCACGCTGAATATTTTTTTGGTGTATCTAGCGATCAAATTAGTAGATGCCATAAGTGCGAGAGATTTTTAGTTTATATAATAGTGTGTATCTGAGTTTTAATCGTTCATTAGACTTTATAGTTAGTATTGAGGGTCTAGAGTCCTAGAACCTTCTCTTGAACATTTGTATCATAAAAATTGTGTCATAGAATGATGTGATTCTCCCCATCTAACAAACCCTAGATGGCTGCTCAACTAGGATCTTATGTGTCTATAAGGGGTGTCCATTATCTGGTTTTATCCTTTTCTTAAGATTTGGGTAATCCTTTCCTAGACATGATAGATCTTAGGCCCGGTCCAAAATAAATGCTCATATAGCCTTAGTCATTGAAGCCATAATATGGATTTGTTTTGAGAATCCTTATAGTTCAGATCAAGTTGCTCTTCTCTAGACAACAGTCGTGATTGTGACCTTAGTGAGATACGAAGGACAATATTTAGGAAGTCATTCTTGTGAAAAAACTTGAGACACGCGACATGGATATCACATATTTCACACTAAAAAATATTATAAGGTCATAGTGTATGCCCAAAGTGTAAAGACCGACTTTTCAGGTCGAGATGCCCAAGGCCTACTTTTCAGGTCAGGATGTAACACCCACACCGCAAATTACAACTGATGCCTCACTCATTGCTCTTGTCTCAACCATTGAGGCTACTACCACTGGCTCCGGGATCGACCATTTAGTCACCGTTGTGGCTACCTTGATCGTATGGGATGTGACCCCTTCCCATTTTAATGAATAAGTCATATGATAAAGATCGACCTTTCCTCTAGAAAGAGGGTTCTTCAAAAAGGACTCGTCTTGTTATGGACGATACTTCGGGGGAAGTGACTCCCTTCTTGGGAATTCTAGACATTTTCTCTTCTCGGGTTGCTCGCACTCGCGGGGAGGCCGCTGTTACTGTCTCTGTGACGGACTTATCCTTTGTCCAGAATCTATTAGAGGCGGAGAAGTTGTCCATCCTCTTCGAGGTTACTTACAATATGTATCGGGAATCTTCCATGTTTTTGAAGATGAGAAAAACACGATAAGGGGGTTGAATTGTGTTGACTTTCTCTTTTTTTCAGCCTTTTTAGTTTCTGTTTATGATATTTCTTTATTAGAGTCTGAACACTTGGTTCAGGGTCTGACTCATAAAACTAGTTTGATTTCTGAAAGACCTTCTCAGATTCTGAACCAGAATTTGATTAGGATGACCAGAGTTGACAACAACAGATATTTGAAGTACATAAGCAGGAAAGTAAAAGCAAGAGCACAAACAGTTTATCTTGGTTCCTCTCACAACATGAGAGTAGTCCAGTCCCTTTGTTCTTCCAAGGGTTTTGCACTATAACCAAATCTGATTACAAATGCTCAAGCACACAAGCAAGAAACTTTCTTTGCTTACACACGTAAGTATAAGAATTTCATGCTCAAACACACATGTTTGATACTTCCTTGCTCATGCCCACAACCTCAAGACTTCCTTGCTCAAATACACAGGTCTGAGACTTCCTTGTTTTAGCACACAAGCTAAAGACTTCAAATACTCAAGCATACAAGCAAGAGATTTCTAACTCTATAACAAACTTGTTAAGAGATTTGGGTAAAACTACACATGATATAGAATAAAAGGTGTAGACATAATACAACTTAGAAAGACTTTAAGACTTAAGAACTTCTAATATATTCACAATGTTAAGATGTTCTAAGTCTAATATATTTGACAGAGTAGCTTCTCTTTGAATGTCAAGCTCAGAGTCTTGTAGTGTATTTCAATGCGGTAGTCTTCTTCTTAGACTTGTAGCTCCTTATATAGAGAAGAGAGAAAAGAGACGTTGAAGACTTTCACTAAAAGGTTGGTTAACCTTTGTACTTGATTAGACACGTCAATAAAATACCTTTCTACAAGAGGAATGATCCGTTGAAGCTCAGGCATCCAGGAGAGATATTTTTCCTTAAGTCTTCACGTGATCAAAAGGTTATGAGTTTGTCAGAGTTTCCACGGTATAAGAGCTTCTACTTCAGAGGCTGACTTTCCTTCAGACTTCACTCTTTAGAGGCTAATCATATCAGAGTCCTCTTTAGCTTTTGAATCTTAAGAGTCTGGCTCACCAAAGGTTGACTTTCTTCAGAGTTGACTTTTTTAGAGTCTAGATCTCCATCAGAGGCAAAATCTTCAGAAGTGGTCTTCAGATCCAAAGTCTGATCTTCATATTGAGATTTTCTCAAGAATTTCTTCATATGTTCTTAATAATATAATCATGCATACTTGAACATATGTTAGTATACCCAATTGTTCTTTAAATACTTTGTTATCATCAAAACCCAAGGGATATGGTATTTAACCAATTGTGTTCCAACAATCTCCCCCTTTTTGACGATGACAAACAATAGTATCTAAGAATAATGGTTGTTGATTTAATTAACATGTTGACATCAGGGTCTGAGGTTTGTAAGCCCCCCTGATTCTTATAGTTCTACGGGTGAGGTTTGTAAGCTCCCCTAAGTCCTAGCCATGTTAATCAAATTTATCCTTGAAGAACAAAGATCAACTATTCATAATTTAAGCATAAAAAATAGCAATTAATTAGATTCGTATGCTTAAATACTTTCTATCTCTCCCTCTTTTGTCATTAACAAAAAGATAAATTAAAGCACATAAAAGATACTAAAGAAATTCTTTTTATTAATCAATAAAAAGGATGAGAGGTAAAAAGTTTAGAATAGGTAAAAACATAGGGTAACTAAATCCTAGAGCCTAAGGTTTATTCAGAAGCTCCAGAACTGCTTTCAGATTTGCACCCATGATATCTTGTCTGACATCCATAGCCTTCATCCCATCGTTCATCTCTTGCTGCTGAATAGCCATGGCTTCTTGATTAACATCAATAGATGCCAACTTTGCTTCCATAAGCTTTTGTCTCTTATAGGTAGAGGCAATAGACTCTGAAGATACATGCTTTAGTTTTTGAATAACTTATACAAAAGAGGTTATGAGGTAATCCCATTTAGCAGCATAAACTACTTGGTCGAAAGGTCTGTTTCTCTCAACAACCAGATCCTGCACTCTATCAAGGAAAATAGTTTTGATTTCTTCCATGATGGCTTGGATATTGAGTGGAAGAGGTGGAATGTATATTTGTGGATGGCCAGAAGGTTGGTTTTCTTGGATAGTTAGGCTTAGAGAAGAGTCAGGATGAAGTTGGTCAAATGAAACTTGTTCAGTTCCAATCCAAGGTCCAGGCGTTATTTGAACTTGAGATTGATTCAGAATAATTTATTAAGTATCAATTTGAGGTTCATAGGTACCTTGAACTTGAGATTAAGTTTGAACATGACTCGATTCTTTTTTAGGTGAAGGTTTAGGTGATGGTTGGGTTGTTAGTTAAGGCCATGGTTGAGGTGTAGGGTGGTATTCTGATTGAGTTTTTGGTGGATATTCAGTTTTTGGTTGATTAAGGGTTACATGTTTAGCTTCATTATGAACATATAAATCATTTTGTTCAGAATTTGCATCAGCAGAACATGCTTGGTTAGTTTGTAGGTCTTGAATGGGGGAGGTTTGAAGAGGATTAGCTTAAAGAGGTCTGATAAAAATAGGTGAGATAGTCACAATTTTGAAATTAAGGTGAGCAATGAACTCAGGTTCATAAATTTCTTACTCAGAGTTAGAAGAAGCTTTCCCACTAGAAACATCTATATGGGGTTCATGCATGGTGTTCAGAGGTGTTGGTTGTCCAGAAGAAGGAAATTATGTTAATTGTTTGTGAACAACAGTGGATTCTCCAGTAGGATGTTCAGAATCATATAAATTCATAGCTTTTTCTAGAATTTGGATGATAGGAGTTGGTTTAGGAGACTCCATCATAGGTTCTTATTTATGAGCAAGTGATGAAGTGTGTTTTGGAGATGGTTTATTTGAGGGATTGGGTGAGGGTATTGGTAATTTGTGATTTAAGGTGGAATAATCAAAACAATCATCAAAGCTAGATTTTATATTTCTACCTGTAATATCAATCTTCATGGCATCTGGAGTAGATAGATTCTCTTCACCAGTAGCTTTAGAAGCAAAGTTTGTAGCAGCGTCTGATATAACTTCTTCTTGAACAACATAAGCTTCAGCTTCAAGGACCCTTTCAACAAATTTAACCCAATTATGACTTCAACAACTTGGATTTCAACAGTCTCCATAATGTCTTCTTCAACAACAACTTCTTCCAACAGATCATCAGAGGTTGCAGGTTGTTTCTCTGCTTGATCCAACATAGCAGAGTCTAACAGTTGAGCTCCCCTTAAAGCAGTTCCTTCTGCAACTTTATGGGCTTCATCATCTGCAATATTTTTACTTCTGATCAATGATACCTCAACTTCCTCTTCTTCCTCTTCCTCTTCCTCTTCAACTTCAGCGGGAATAAACATCTTGCTTAACTTCTTCTTCTTTATAGGTGCATCATATATGATAGAAGAGGAAAATACCTTATGAGGAATTCTTCTACTTCTTGTTTTATAAGGCATCAAGACAATGGATGCAATAACCTCTTCAACTTCTTTCTCAATCTCCTTCTGTTGCATAACCTTCCTTTTACGAGGCTTCTGGACTGACTTTTGAGTATTAGAAGACGCGTGTTTTCTCTTCTTAGAAGGTTTGTACACATCAGCATGTTCATTTGGTAAGTCTTCACATCTCAGAACTACACCTTCTTTTCTTTCCATTTGAATGTATATTTTGATTACATTAGGATTATCCTACTTGATAATGATAGGATAATCCTCAAGATAATAAGTATTTGTACATCTAACTTTGAAAGGATCTTTAGATACCACCACTTCACTCTTCTTAAGAAGCTTCATGTTGGCCAGAACAGAAGCAGAAATAATGTTCCCATGGATCTCCTCCAGATCCTCATTATTATGAACAATTTTAAGGGCATCAATCAGACGGCCTCGATGAAACTATTCAGACAGAAGTCTAGCATATGACACATTCTTCTTATTGTTCTTCTTGCTATCCTTGATAGCCTCACAAAGATGGTGGAAGATGTAAGCAGGGAGATTGATTTTATCTTCATTTAACAAGTAAAAGATGAAGTGCTTGTGATCCAATGAAATTTGATCAATGATGCATTCTCTAGGGATCAGACAACCAATAAGATTTTTGAACAGAAGCTTGAAATTTTTCTTCATGCTCTTGACCTTTCCAAAGTCCGAAGAACGCGAATCTTCAGAGATCTAAAATAAAACTCTTAGGTATGTTTTCTTTTGTGTTCAAAATGAATCTTCCAGTGTTTAATACTCTTAGAAGCTTGGCAATAGTCTTCTGATTGATGGTTACATCGAGACCTATCACTGCTGACCTAATCTCCACTTCTTAAAATTCCTTGAGACTCATTTCCTTTATGATTTTCCCTTTCAAGGATTTGTCATTCCATACCATCATATCTTGTTCCATATACGTAGAAAGTTCATCATAAACTTCATCCCTAACCCAGAAATCCCTTACCATATGAAGGTAAGTTGGTCAATTTAGCATATCAAAAAACGAAGACCATTCTTGTACTTTGAAGGAACTCCATAGTTCATACTGATGACAGTATGTCATTTCATGAATTTAGTCAAAGAATCAGATCAAAACAAGTGAAAGATAAGATAAAATGAAGAAGAAAGACCAAAGAATAAGGAAAAAATAGCTAAGTGTGAAAATTGTGGACTTAGTGAAAAATTGAGTGAAAAGGGAGCAAAAAAGAGTGCAGCTTCGAAAATAATCACATGCACCATCATATAGCATTGCACGTGCGATAGGGCCATAAAAGTTGCATCACGTGATGGTCCCTTTTTCTGACGCGTCTAGTCCATTCTGATCTCTTTTTAAAGGGAATTTTTGCACTTTGATAAGGGTTACAAAAAGTAGAGAGCAAAGCACGATTTCGAGAACATCAAGGGTGATTTTTAGAGCATTTGAAGTCATTGGAGGCCATTACATCAAGGGAATTATTATGTTATTTTAATCTATCAATTGTGGTATTGTTATCTGAATTATGGGTAGCTAAGCTCCTGTAGATTAGGTTGTGTTATGATGAACCTATTTCAATATTGTTGGATTCTATGTTGATTTGACTTTGTATAAACCCTTTGATCTATAATGCTATTCAATTGCTTATTGTTCTTAATGCTTTTTATGTGAGATACTATTTTAAATTGATTTTGGGCACATAGGGAATACTGACCATTAGTCTATGTGTGGGACCTAGGGCAATTATTGTACTTACGCTGGTGGAATAAAAATAGGAGACCCCGAGTAGTGGCATAGTGAATTAACGTTTTGTACACCGCCTAACCCTGCTTATGCTGGAGGACTAGGGATAGAAAGCTATGAGTGGTGATTAGTTAGTTATTTCGTGAGGGATCAACTATAACAGCCATGTTAATTTTCCATGGAGTTATAGTGATAAGATCATTCATAAAAGGCATCAAACATCAACTATAGCAAAATAGGGGATTCTAAAACACAACCTGACCGCTTTCATAATTTTGTTTAATTTCTTATTTACTTTTCACACTAAAACTCCCCCCCCCCCCATTTTACTAGTTTTGATATATTGCGCATATTTTGTCTTGTTAGAAGCAGTCCCTGTGGATTTGATATTTTTATTATTGCGACATTATCGGTACACTTTCCGAGAAGTCATCAAGTTTTTGGCGCCGTTGTCAGGGACTGTTGATATCTAAACAAGGCGACGTTTGTGCAACATTTTATTTTAGTCTTTTTTATTTTCTTGTTTATCATAATACTACTGTGGTATTTTGTTGTTGTTGGTAAAGTGCAGGGAATAGGTGTTGACAAGTTATTATGGTAGAGCCAAGAGCCCAAACTATGCGAGACTACTGTAGATCTACTGACGCATCACAGGTTTCTATGGGATTTTTTCCATCTAATCCTATAAATTTCAACATCAAATATGTCGTGCTTTCAGATTTAAGGGATAAACCATTTGACGGGAACACAACTAGTGACCCATGGGAATATCTAGCAAGGTTTCACGAGACAACATCAATGTGCCAACCAGAGGATATTACAGAAGACCAGGTAAAACTCAAATTGTTCAGCTTCTCGTTAGTGGGTAGAGTGAAAGATTGGTTATTATGTTTGTCAAATTGAGTAATCAAAACTTGGAAAGAATTGGAAGACAAATTTCTAGAAAGATTCTTCACTACAACACAGGTCAAAGGAAGAAAAGCTGAAATAACACATTTCAAACAACAAGAGACCGAATCTCTTAACTACGCTTAGGAGAGCTTTAAATTATTGTTAAGCAGATGTCCGAATCATATTATGAATAATATGGAGCATATGAAAAATTTCATGAAAGGTCTTAAGAGTCAAAATCGTATGTTGTTGGATGCTTCTGCGGGAGGTACCATCCGCCAAATGACTGAGCCACAAGTGAAACGTCTTATTGAGAAGATGTGTATGAATGAGTACCATTCAAAAAACGAAAGGTCGGTCAAGATTGAAACTGTGGGAACACCTAAAGGTATGTTAGTTGTTGATACTCATACTTCTCTTTTAGCTCATATTGAATTGTTAAATAAAAATCTAGTTGAAATCACCCTAGGTAAAGCTAACGTGAGTCAGGTACAAGCACTTAGGTGTGACTTTTGTGGAGGAGAACATGTGAATGGAAAGGTCAAGTGAAGAAGTCCAATTTGCTAATTTTCAAAAGAATAACCCGTATTCCAATACATACAATCCAGGTTGGAAAGAACACCCAAATCTTCGTTGGAGAAATAATTAAAATGCAAGTGCTAACCAAGGTATGCAACAAAGCCAACAAGCTCCTTTTGAAAGGAAAACTTCACAGTTGGAAGAGACCTTGCAAAATTTTATTAAAGTCACTCAAAGTAGTTTTGATAAGGTAAATAATAACCATGAATTATGAGTAGAAACCATAATGCGTCAATCAAGAATTTGGAAACGCAAATTGGTCAGTTATCCATACAAATAGCTGCTTTGCCAAGCTCAAGTGGAGGATTTATATGTAACACTGTGGACAATCTTAAGAATGAAACATGCAAGGTTGTGGAAACCGATTTTGGTGTAATTACTGAAAAGGGTAAAGATGAAATAGTTAAAGATGATGTGATTGAGATAAAAGAAGGTGGAATTGAAAAAAAAGGAGTAACAATCAAGGTTACCAAGAGGAAATAGGAGTTACCATTGATCAACTCATTGATACAAACTCTCCTTGGATAAGAAAAAAAAAGCAGATACTGATTAAACCAAATCCTCTATTACTAGATTACATAAAACCACTGTACCCGATAATAAAAAATAAACCGACTCAAGACGATGAGGCAGAGATATTTGCAAAGTTCAAGAAAATGTTAGTTACTCTCCAGGCAAGTATTTCGTTCCATGAAATTTTAGAACTAATTCCTAAGTTTGCTAAATTTATGAAGGCCTTATTAAAGAGGACGAAAGAAAAAGTGGTCAAGGAACATGTAAACATGATCGAAAATGATGATATGATCGTATCTCAATCCTTGCCACAAAATTTTAAAGACCCATGTAAGTTTTCTATTTCTTGTAATATCGGCGGAGTGAAGATTATGCATGCTTGTAAGACCCCAATTTTGACCCTAAGATCCCTCATGGCATCATAACATTGCATTTGCATTTGCCTCAAGGGTTATAGCATCTTGGCTCCTTACCTTTGGATGGGATCTCTTGTGAGTTGGTTTGAGATCACCAAGCATGCTTGAATTGTATACTATTGCTTTTCTCATTTTTGTTTACTAACCAAAAACACAAAAATATGTCACTAACATCTCTTGTTTGTAGCTTGAGCAGTCACAAGGTCTAAAGCTTCTAGGAGATCCTATGTGCATTGATATGGCCAATTAAAGATGAAAGAAAGCATGGCAATGGTTCCCAAAGCTCTCATCCATCAAATATGCCTCCCAAGTATCTCAATTCATCATTTTGATCAAAGAAAATCACGGGGTTTTGAGGCTTGTTTCCCAAGGAAACCCTAATTCATCTGTTCACCAACTATGCCTTGCTCATGAAGCAACCTCAACCCATGATCAAATACAATCAAGGGAAGTTCTTTCACTCATCATTTCCTGCATATTTGAACTTATTTGAATGTCCTCAATCATCAATTCATCAAGATATGAGGTTTGGACTTGAGAAGTTGATTAGTCAATTCATATGACTATTTTGAAATACACTGAGACCTAAATTTTGATGTGTTTGTCAAATGGAGATGACCCCCAGAGAAAACATGTTCTTAAAGACCATATTAACAACTTTAATGTTCATCAAAAATTGATTTGAAGCGTGGAAGGTCATCATCCATTCCAAGACATTATAGGTAATTTTGATTGAAACCCTAATTTTGGGTCAACTTCCCAAGGACATAACTCCTTCGTTTTTCATGATTTTGAGGTGAGATCAAATGAATTGGAAATCTTAATATGTATACTTCAAATGTTATGTTGATCAAAATTTCAAAATCTCAAAAGAAATACATGTGATAATGCAAAACATTATAGGTCACTTTGGACCAAATGCATTGAAATGTGAAAAAGTCCAACTTCAAGTGCCCATAACTTCTTCTTCAAAAATTCAAATGATGCAAAATTTAAGTCCAAATTGATTGCCTTGAAAATATCTACAACTGTGACGTTGAAGATTTTGTCATTTGGAACTTTCATCATTGAGACAGAAGGGCTTGAACTTTGGCCAATTTTGAAAGTCTCACATGTGCATGTTTTGCACCCTACACTTCATGTCCACTTTTCATCAATTTCCAAGGCTCAAATGGAGTTTTGATCAACATAAAAAATGATCCTTATGCAAAAATATTTCCAACCATTACTCATGAGGTGGTGTTTCAAGTTTGGACATAGCACTTTCGAAGGCTTGAACATTATGGCACATTTTGGAAAATCATTAAAATTTGCATTGCATGAACCATTATTACACCATCTGCACGTCCAAATTGCTTCTATCATGCATCAGCTACCAAATCCAAGTGGAATTGGGCCCTCCATGCGCCTGTACAGGCCCATGCATGAAGGCCCTTTCCATTCATGCAAGTTTATGATCATGCATTTTCAGCTTGCCTTGCCTATAAATACAATGCATATGAGCTTCATTTAACTAACCTAAAGGCGCCCCAAATGTTGTGCAATTGAAACCTCACCCTCACACCAAAGGAACTATCTCACTTTTCTCTCAATTTTCAGATCTGAATTTTGATTTCCTCGATTGAAATTTCAGATCTAAAAGTTCCTAAACCTCTTCACCTTGATCCATAGAGTGAACTGTAAGCATTAGCATCAAGGAATTGTGACTCCAAGCCCTGCAAATCAGAGGTTTACCTCAACTTTTATTTTCTTCGAATCAGCTTGCATAGTGCTTATTTCTTGTTGTTGTGGTGTGATCTGAAGTCCTCTACATAGAGGCAACACTATTGAGCTTTCAATTTTCAAAAATCATGAAGTTCATTTGAACACCACAGGTCTTCCATCTCTGATTTCTCTCAATATAGAAATCTAGAGTGGATTTGGTTGGTACAGGGGTGATGTACATTACCCTAGCTTTCGATTGATGTATGTATCGTAACATTTGGTTAGCTTTCATTTCTCTGCAATTTTGGACTTGGCCGGAAGTTGGTCGGAGAATACGGTGGCGCTGGCCACCGTCTAGTCTCCAGATTGGATCTGAGTCGTCCATCTCATTTTCCAGATTAAATCCCATGCATCCATTGTTATGACTTTATTATTGGCTTGGTGCGTTTCAGTTGACTCATGCACATGGTAGGCGCACGCTTCCTGACCTCATAATTTGCCAGCTCAATTAATGAGCTCAGATCAGATGGTCCACGCTTTTCCATCTTTTATAATTTCTGATTTTAATTTCTTTTATTTATTTTAATTCCGTTTCTTTTTAAAAATTCATATCTCCTTCATTATTGGTCCAAAAAATATGAGACCAATTGCATTTTTCTCTTTTTAATTTCTAGTTTCTAAAAATGATTTTTATTTTTTTTTATTTTATCATTTGATAGTTTTTAGTAATTTTCTCTTTTCTGCTTATTTTTAATTCATTTAAAATAGTTTTTGATATCCAAAAAATACAAAAATATTTTTCCAACCTATTTGAATGATGATAGATCTATGAGAAACATTCTCATCAATTTATTAATTCATTTGATATTTATTTGAGATTTTAGTTCAATTAGGTTATTTTTATGCATTTTTAATTGATTTAAAATAGTTTTTGACTTCTAAAAATGCTGAAATTTTTTTTCAAACTTTGTTTGACCTTGTTGAACTTGGGATAATTCACTTGGACTTTTCAGAGTTGATTTGAAGTGAGTTTGAAGTTTGACCTTTCTTTATTATTTTAATTCAAGTTTTATTTTAATATTAAAAAATACCAAAAATATTTTATTTATTTCTTGACTTCTAATCTTCTTTTTGCTTCTGTTTTCTATTGTTTGACCTCGATCTTCTCTATCTTTGGTCAATGCTTGTTGATTATCTCATTCCATTTCGATTAATGTACTTTAATTTTCATTCTTCTTCTTCTTCTTTTTCTTTTTTTATCAATGAGTTAAAGATTGGTGGTTAGCATTGATACATGGAGGTTTAACCTTCCTTGATTCAAATCTAATTCATCTTGATCATGGATCAAGTGAATGGCTTTGCATTAAGGATAGGTTGCTTCCTAATATTGCAAAGAACCTAAATCAATACAAGATCGTTTCTCATCTTCTTTTTGGCATGGCAAGTTGTAGGAGTTTGATTCACTAATCAAAATCTCTAACATGTGTTGTTGCATACATTATTATTGACCGACCTCAGATAGTTGTGACTTCTACATAAGTCCAATTACGATTGCTTAACATAGCGCTAAATTGCCTTATGGCACACTAACTCTAACACTAACCATTAACCATTAACATTTAATTCTTGCTTTTTACATTTATGCAATTTACTATTCTTGTACATATTATTCATTTGCTTTTTCCTTTGCTCATTTGAGCACATGTTTATGTTAATGCAATTTGCCTTTTGCTCACTTGAGCACATAATTGTGTATATATTATTGTGCTTGTGTTTTGTGTTTTGATTGTTGTGGACCCAAATGAAAAAATGGACAAATGGACTTAGTTTCTAGGACATCCCCTATGCAAATTGGAGTAAAAATGCCTAATGTTGAAGATGGATTAGGAGGACCAAATCTCTAAACTCACTCTTGTCCATTTTTGATTTGCTTCATAGAACTTTTTGATGTTGTGTGCTTTTGTGCTAGGGAATCCTATTTGAGCCAAATTGAAGAACCATTGCCATGTTCATCCAAAGTGAAAGATATAAGAGCCATTGGGGATCTTCTAAGATCTTGCTTGATTAATTTGATTGCTTGAGCTTACACTTATTTTACTTGCATATTCCAAAGGATGGGAGCTACTTGGATCATCAATATGATCTCAAGAGAGGAACTCCATTTGTGGTCTTGTTTCTTATCCTTCATCTCTTGTATGATTAGGACTTTAGCCATTCTTCTTCTTCCCTCCACTCTAACCCAAGCCAAAACTTTTGTGCGAACATTTAACACTTATTTTCAAACATTAGAAACCTAAGCATTATGCTTTTGATTTTCCAACTTTCTTTTCCTAACACTTATTTTGAATTGAATCTTTAAGTCAACTTTGACCATATTTTGTAAATACTTTTCATTGGTAAACATAACCCATTCAAATACTTTTGTGGTTTCAATGGCCACTTTCTTAATCAAAAACTTTTTCATAACCTTTAGCTATTAGGTTTGAGTTATCCTTGAGGTAGATGTAATACTCACCTATATCCTTAGTGATGGACAATGAGTATTCCATGCTTATTATAGGGTTAACCCCTCACTAGCATGTTGAAGCTATCCTCACATGGTGGATTTGTGGTTTTTAGGTTGAGTTTTCTCCCTTGGATAACAAAAGACCTTAAGGATTTTGGACCAATCAATTCACCAACTCATTTTGAGATTTTTACCCCGAACTACGAGGTTTTGATCCTAATCTTTTTTAAGATGGTACGTAGGCAATGAGTTTTATCCATCCAAACACAAATTGTAAATAACTTGTATATTCTTTTCTCATCTCTTCAATCATGTTTGCACAAACAAATTTTCACAAAAATACCAACCTTACAACAAGTCTGAAAAGGGCTCCCTAGGAGTACCTAGGATGTTTTGGGTGCTTGAAACCTTCCCATTGCATAACCAACCTCCTTACCCCGATCTCTGACATTTTTACTAGTTTTTTATTCGATAAAACTTTTAGGTTTTTATTCGCTTTTTGACCATTCCTTTGGATAAATAGAAGTGCGGTGGCGGCTCGACTTGTATGGTTTACCTTCGATTTAGTAAATATCTCTAATGGTAACGAATACCCCGCTACAGAAAAGTGGCGACTCCACTGGGGAGATTTTCCTAGTGGGTTTTGCCTACTTTTCATATTTGTTGTATTGTATTGTATATTATTTTGTGACATATTTTTGTGTGCAATTTGGGATTACTGTATTGTATGTAATGATTGAATTGCTTGATATACTAATTCCTCGTATGCTTGGTGATCTTTGTGAGATGAGTTCTATACCCGAACTCGAGTGCACTTAGGATAGGAGAATGGCATAGTCTTGTCAACTTGTGTGGAGTTATTCCTTAGCGAGTTGACTTGCAAGCCCATTCACTTGGTGGAGGTCATGTTGGGATCAATAATGTTACACGAGTAGTCGTGGTTAGGCATTGCTCTTTCCAATATAGACCTTAGAAGCCAAGGACCTTAGTTTACCAGGCCCATCTTGGCCTATTTCTTAGGATGTAGTGCGAAAGTCGTTCAAGTGTAAGATTTGATACGATTGTTACGCGATACTACACTCATAAGAGTCTCTCTTGAGAATATTTTTGGAATACGAGTAGTCGTTTATGCGTTAATATCCGAAAGATGAGATGATGACTATGGGAACCTCTTGTAGAACATATTTGGCAGGTTTAAACCCTAGTACACTCCCTTTGGGTGGTTCTTAACTAAGACTCCATGCTCGTGACTTGCAACAAACCCTTAATTCATGGTTGATCCATTCTTGTATCCTTAATATCAATGGAACTTGGGTATTGATAAGGTGTAAACCATAATCCACCAAAATGGGTGATTGATATTAAGGATGACTTGATCCATCCCATGACCTTTGTTTGGTGTGCTTTGCTTGATCCTTGAGTGTGATTGTTGCATTCATGCACCCATTTGCATCCATATCATCAATAATGAGAAAATTTTCAAGGAACTTAAGAGGTCTATTTGCAAATTTTCATACATGGAAAGATAAAGAAGGAATACGAAGAAGTATAGTTTCAGACAACCCGACTTAAAAGAGATAAGGAATTTGACATCCTATGTATTAGATCCCTTGGGTTTCAAGGCTCGTTATGGGAAGCTTCTGTCTGTTCTGACTACTCAAGTGGACGAAGGATTGATGAGTGTATTGGTGCAGTTTTATGATCCCTTGTACCGTTGCTTCACATTTCCAGATTTTCAGCTCTTGCCCACGCTTGAGGAGTATGCCTACCTTGTGGGTATAACTATCCTAGACCAGTTGCCGTTCAGTGGCTTAGAGAGTATTCCTACTTCTCAAGAGATAGCTGATATGTTGCATATAGATGAATCTCTGGTTGGTGCTCATATGACTACCCAAGGTGGAATTCAAGGTCTCCCTTCTGAGTTCCTCATTGCTCAAGCTACTATGTATGGGAAGGCCTCGAGTGAGGACGCCTTTGAGGCCATATTTGTACTTCTCATCTATGGGCTAGTGTTATTCCCCAACATCGACAAGTTCGTGGATGTGAACGCTATTAGGATTTTGTCTACTCTTAATCCCGTTCCGACTCTGTTGGGTGACACTTACTTTTCCTTGCATATGAGGAATGCAAAGGGTGGTGGTACCATTGTGTGCTGTTTGCCTCTGTTGTACAAGTGGTTTATTTCGCACTTGCCACAGACGGTCTCCTTCAAGGAGAACAAAGGATGTCTACGGTGGTCTACGAGACTTATGTCTCTCACTAATGATGATATCTTTTGGTACAACCGTGTATATGATGGTGTGCAGATTATCGACTCTTGTGGTGAATTCTCCAATGTGCCTCTTCTTGGTACATGCGGTGGGATTAACTACAACCCTATTTTGGCACGTCGTTAGCTTGGGTTCCCCCTAAAGGATAAACCTAATAACATTCTGTTAGAGGGTGTGTTCTTTCAGGAGGGTAAAGATCCCCAAGGCTTGAAGGGCAGGATGGTTTGCGCTTGGCACAAGATCCAAAGGAAGGGAGGAAAGGAGTTGGGTCCGAAGAACTGTATTGCTTTGGAACCCTATACCTCTTGGGTTAGGAGGAGAGCTTCTGAGTACCTCATGCCTTACGAGTATCCGAGACCTACACCTTTGGTTGTGGCTGGGCCTTCAACCCTCCCTAACCAAGGAGTAGAGGAGTTGAGAGACGAAGACCGTTCACGTGCCTGGATCCGTGAACGAGAGGAGTTGCTTCAGCAGATCATAGAGAATGATGCTTTGATAGAGTTCCTTGAGCACCAGGTTATTGATGAGCCTGATGATGTATTGACTTTTCTTCTTCCTCAGTCTTCCAAGTTTTGGAAGAGGAAGTATGATCGACTCGCCAAAGAAAAGGCAGATATGAAGGCAGCCTATGAGAGGGAAGTGAAGAGGCTTCGTGCAACTTATCTTCCAGTCTCCAGAGCTTTAGATGATTGTTTTTAGAGTTCCATAGGATTTCATTTTCCTTCTCTCTTATTGTATTTGGTTACCAAGACTGTACTTCTTTGGTGTAAAAATATTTTCCAGATACTATTGATGTGATATTCCACTATATGTCCAAATAATTAATATTTTCAAATATTTGCAAATAGGACTCTAAAGTTCCTCTGATATAAAAATTAAATCATATGCACAAGCATTGCATGCATCATGTGCATAAGCAGGTTTTGCTCCAGGCTTCTTGTTCTATGGTCTAACTCTGTGTTCTTCATTTATTTGGAAGACAAGTTGACTCACCGGTACTACACCCGAGCCAACGCATCAAGACTAATGGATCATTTGGAGCAAGAGACCGGGAACTCAAGGAGGAAGTGGCCAGATTGACTGCCCTGATGGAGTCTTTCATGGCTTCCCAGAGCCAGTCGTCTCCGACACCTTCAACTCCTCCCCAAAGGACAGTTATCTCCGAGATTGCCTCTTCAACCGTGCCTGCGGCCAGCACCCACTTTGCACCAATAGCTATGCCAGCCGGGTTTCCTTGGGGAATGCCTCCCAACTTTATTCTTGAGGGTCCTGCGCCCACCTTTGCTTCTCTGTCGGCATCTAGCCCTGTCCTCGTCATTCCACCTCCTGTCGTGCATACTATGCCCAGAGTAGACAACACCATCTACCATTCTGAGCCGTCTAAGGGCCCAGATGTCTATGAAAAGATGGATGCTTGAATGATCAGTTTCTTAAGCTCCACAAGGAATGGAAAACTCTCCGAGGAAAGGACCTTTTCGGCAAATCTGCTGTTGAACTCTGCTTGGTCCCAAATGTCAAAATCCTTGTAAAGTTCAAAGTGCCTAACTTTGAAAAGTACAAGGGAAATACTTGCCCTCTCAGCCACCTGGTTATGTATGCCAGGAAGATGTCGACTCAGACCGACAACGACCAGCTTCTCATTCACTACTTCTAGGACAGTTTGTCTGGTGCTGCCCTGAGATGGTATATGGGCTTGGACAGTGCGAACATCTGATCCTTCAATGATCTTGGCGAGGCCTTCATCAAGTAATACAAGTATAGTATGTATATGGCTCCCTATAGGGATCAATTGAGAGCCATGTCCCAAAAGGACAAGGAAACTTTTAAAGAGTACGCCCAGAGGTGGAGAGAGTTAGCAGCATAGATTGTGCCCCCGCTGGAGGAGAAAGAAATGACCAAGATCTTCTTGAAGACCTTGAGCTTATTTTACTATGAGAGAATGATTGTCAGCGCTCCTTCTGATTTCACCGAGATGGTGAACATGGGGATGCGTCTAGAGGAAGGAGTTAGGGAAGGGCGCCTGACCAGAGAAGAAGGCTCTTCTGCCAAACGATATGGGGCATTTGGAAAGAATAAAGATGGTGAGGCATGTGCTGTAACCTCCCATGTTAAACCTAGAAGACCCTCAGTGAGGAGGAAGACCGTGCGTCCTGCCGGTAACCAGCATCAGGTGGCTCACATAGCACCTGTTTTCAGAGATAATCAGCAATATCAGCATCACAACAATAATTAGCAATAGCAACATCAACAATATCAACAACAACAATACCGTCCTCAACAGCAGGCCTACCAGCCTCGAAACAACAATCAAGCCAGTACAAGGTATGAGAGGAAGAGGGTCACCTTCGATCCTATTCCCATGACCTACGCAGAATTGTATCCCTCTTTGATAGAGAGGAAATTGATTACTCCACGAGACCCACCGGCTATACCTACCAACCCTCAGTGGTGGTATAAGCCCGAGCTACATTGTGTTTATCATTCCGGTGCTCCCGGACATGACGTGGAAAACTGTTACCCACTGAAGACCAAGGTTCAAGACCTTGTGAGATGTGGTATCTTGTGTTTCGAGGACGTAGGTCCTAATGTGAAGAAGAACCCATTGCTCGAGCATGGGAAATCCTCTGTCAACATGGTCCAGGGCTGCCCTGGTAAATATAAAGTCAAATATGTCAGCCATATTCGACAATCGTTGGTCCAGATACACAAACTGTTGTGTGAATACAGTCATTATGAGCATGACCATGACATATGCCATATTTGCACTGTCAATCAGAGAGGATGTCGCCAAGTCCGCAAAGACATCCAAGAAATGCTGGATGAAGGAGTAATTGAGATACTTCAGAATCGAAATGTTGATGATGATGATGAAGTCAATGTAATATCTCTGGTATTTCAGATCCCTGAGCCTGTTGTCATTCGGTATGATGGCAGCAAGCAAAAGGCTTCTCCCTCTTTGATTATTAAACCAGCTGGCCCTGTGCCATACTCTTCTGATAAGGCGGTTCCCTATCGCTACAATGTTGTGGCATTGGAGGATGGGAAGGAGGTGCCTCTGCCTTCTACTTTTGTTGTTAATATTGTCGATGTCAGCGGCCTGACCCGTAGTGGTTGTATTTTCTCGGCTCCGCCGAAACCCCAAGCTGACACCAGGAGGGCTGATGTTGCTGATTATGCTGAACGCCCGGTTGGGAATGCTGTTAATGCTCCGAATCCGACACTTGTTGCCAATAAACCTACCTCTGTTGTGAAAACTCCTGTCTCTGCTGGCTCGAGTGGTAATACGAAAGAAGACTGTAATGAGATGTTGAGGCTCATCAAGAGGAGTGAATACAACGTTGTAGATCAGCTTCTACAGACGCCATCAAAGATTTCTGTGTTATCTTTGTTGATGAATTCGGAACCATATCGTGAAGCTCTACAGAAGGTGTTGGATGTGGCGTATGTAGATCATGACGTCACAATAGAACAATTTGACAGTATTGTTGCAAACATCACCGCTTGTAACAATTTGAGTTTTTGTGATGTTGATCTCCCCGAGGAGGGAAGAGACCATAATTTGGCACTACACATATCTATGAGCTGTAAGGATGATGCCATGTCCAATGTGCTAGTGGACACTGGATCATCACTGAATATGTTGCCAAAATCCACTCTCACTAGATTGTCATATCAGGGGCCTCCCATGAGGTAGAGTGGAGTAGTGGTTAAAGCTTTTGATGGGTCCCGCAAAACTGTGATTGGAGAGGTTGAGCTCCCAGTCAAGATCAGACCGAGTGATTTCCAGATCACTTTTCAGGTCATGGATATCCACCCATCATATAGCTGTCTATTGGGCAGACCATGGATTCACAAGGAAGGCGCCGTGACATCCACCCTACACCAGAAACTGAAATTTGTCAAAAACAAGAAGCTAGTGGTGGTAGGGGGAGAAAAGGCTCTCCTGGTTAGCCATTTGTCTTCCTTTTCTTACATAGATGCCGAGGATGAAGTTGGAACTCCGTTCCAAGCTTTATCTATTGCTGAGCCTACTAAGAAAGGAACTTCTTCATTTGCGTCCTATAATGATGCTAAGTTGGCCATTGAGCATGATACAACTACTGGATTGGGGCAAATCATCAAGTTGGAAGCCAACAAATCTCGGGCTGGCATAGAGTATTCTTCTAGCACTTTCAACAAGCATGGGTTGTTTAAGAGTGGTGGGTTCATCCACACTGTCCAAGACGAGGAAGCTGCTACTATTGTGGAAGAGGATGCAGAGGAAGATTCTGGCAACTTCGTCATCCCTGGAGGGGTCTGCAATAATTGGGTCGCTGTTGATGTTCGAACAGTTATCCATAAGTCAAAGTAATGTTCATTGTGTTTAAAAACCCTTCTCCCATGCCAAAAGGAGGAGTGATGACATTGTTGGCTCATAAATACAATGATATTTTCATTCAATAAATTCATGTTAAATGTTTGTTTCTCCAATTATTTTCACTTTTTGCTTTTTGCATGAAATTGGTGATCACATAAAACCTTAAAAAGCAGAAGAAAATCAATCTTTTTATCTCCATAAAGATTTGTCTTGTTTGAATTCTAAAATCTCTTTATATCCAAAATCATTATGCAGGTTGATCAAACCCATTGAACATAATGATCCAACACCATATCCCAACTTTGAGTTCCCTGTATTTGAGGCAGAAGAAGATGATGTTGAAGAGATTCCTGACGAGATCACCCGTCTACTTGAGCACGAAGAGAAAATCATTAAGCCGCATCTTGAGAATCTGGAAACAGTCAACTTGGGGTCTGAAGATTGTGTGCGCGAAGTGAAGATTGGGGCACTCCTGGAAGAATCTGTTAAGAAGGGGTTGATTGAGTTGCTACGAGAGTATGTCGACGTATTTGCCTGGTCATATGAAGACATGCCCGGTCTAGATACTGATATCGTGCAACATTTCCTGTCGTTGAATCCTGAGTGCGTGCCTGTGATGCAGAAGCTCAGAAGAACTCATCCCGATATGGCAGTGAAGATTAAAGAGGAAGTTCAGAAGAAAATTGATGCGGGGTTTCTGGTGACTTCTACATATCCTCAATGGGTGGCCAATATTGTGCCCGTGCCTAAGAAATATGGAAAAGTCCGAATGTGTGTGGATTATAGAGACTTGAATAAAGCTAGTCCGAAAGATGATTTCCCTCTACCACATATTGATATGTTGGTAGATAATATGGATAAATTCAATGTCTTTTCGTTTATGGACGGATTTTCTGGATATAACTAGATTATGATGGCACTCGAGGATATGGAGAAGACAACATTCATCACACCTTGGGGAACATTCTGTTATCAAGTGATGCCCTTCGGTTTGAAGAACGCCGGATCCACGTATCAACGAGCTATGACTACCTTGTTTCATGATATGATGCACAAGGAAATAGAGGTATATGTTGATGATATGATTACAAAGTCAAGAACGGAAGTTGAACATGTAGAGCACTTGTTGAAGCTTTTTCAGCGTTTAAGGAAGTATAAGCTTCGTCTGAATCCTAACAAGTGTACATTTGGAGTCCGTTCCGACAAGTTATTGGGCTTTATTGTCAGCGAGAAGGGTATTGAAGTTGATCCTGCCAAGGTCAAAGCAATACAAGTGATGCCTGCCCCCAAAACTGAGAAGCAAGTCCGAGGCTTTCTTGGTCGCTTGAATTATATTTCCAGATTTATATCCCACATGACTGCCACGTGTGCGCTGATATTCAAGCTCCTCCGGAAAGATCAGTATCATGATTGGACCGAGGATTGCCAAAAAGCCTTTGACAGTATTAAAGAGTATCTGTCTGAGCCGCCGATTTTGTCTCCGCATGTGGAAGGGAGACCATTGATTATGTATCTGACTATTCTTGAAGATTCAATGGGTTGTGTCCTTGGTCAGCAAGACGAGTCAGGGAAGAAAGAATATGCTATCTACTACCTGAGTAAGTTCACTGATTGTGAGTCGCGATACTCGATGCTTGAGAAGACATGATGTGCTTTGGCTTGGGCTGCTAAGCGCTTACGCCAGTTTATGTTGAATCATACGACTTGGTTGATATCCAAAATGGATCCAATCAAGTATATCTTTGAGAAGCCTGCTTTAACTGGGAGGATTGCCCGTTGGCAGATGTTGTTGTCTGAGTATGATATTGAATATCGAGCCAGAAGGTAATAAAAGATAGTATCTTGGCTGACCACTTGGCACATCAACCAATTGGGGATTATCATTCAGTTCAATATGACTTCCCAGATGAGGAGATTCTGTATTTGAAAATGAAAGATTGCGATGAGCCTACGCTCGATGAAGGACCAGAGCCTGGTTCCCGATGGAGCATGGTGTTTGATGGTGCTGTAAATCAATACGGAAATGGTATTGGGGCAGTGATTATTACTCCTCAAGGCACACATTTTCCTTTTACAGTAAGGCTAACTTTCAAATGCACGAATAATATGGCTGAGTATGAGGCCTGTATCATGGGATTGGAAGAGTGTATTGATCTTAGGATCAAGCATCTTGATGTTTATGGTGATTCGGCCCTTGTTGTTAATCAAATTAAGGGTGAATGAGAGAGGAATCAGCCTGGCCTCATCCCATATCGAGATTATGCGAGAAGGATTTCTACTTTCTTTACTGAGGTTGACTTCCATCATATTCCTCGAGATGAGAATCGGATGTCAGATGCACTTGCTACGCTTGCTTCAATGATTGTGGTTAGACTCTGGAATAAGGTTCCCAATATCGTTGTGATGCGCTTGGACAGACCGGCTCATGTGTTTACAGTAGAAGAAGTGCAAGATGATAGGCCATGGTATTATGATGTCAAGTGCTTTCTTCAGAGTCAGGTCTACCCGCCTGGGGCATCTGTGAAAGATATGAAGACTTTGAGGAGATTATCAGGCAGTTTCTACCTCAATGGCGATGTGCTTTATAAGAGGAATTTTGACATGGTTCTACTCAGATGTGTGGATAGAAACGAAGCAGACCTATTAATGACTGAGGTCCATGAGGGTTCATTTGGTACTCATTCCAATGGACATGCCATGGCTAGAAAGATGTTGAGAGAAGGCTACTATTGGCTGACAATGGAGTCTGACTTCTACAAATATGTGAAGAAATGTCATAAGTGTCAGATTTATACGGATAAGATTCATATTCCCCCGACACTTATGAATGTGATTTCATCACTATGGCATTTCTCCATGTGGGGAATTGACATGATTGGCATGATAGAGCCGAAAGCATCCAACGGTCACAGGTTTATTCTCATAGCAATTGATTACTTCACCAAATGGGTTGAAGCGGCGTCATATGCGAACGTGACCAGGCAGGTGGTTGTGAAGTTTATCAAGAATCAACTCATATGCCGTTATGGTGTGCCAGATAAGATCATTACTTATAATGGATCTAACTTGAACAACAAGATGATGAAAGAGCTGTGTAGCGAGTTCAAGATAGCACATCACAATTCTTCTCCTTACAGACTCAAGATGAATGGGGTTGTTGAAGCTGCTAATAAGAATATCAAGAAGATTGTCTAGAAGATGGTTGTCACGTATAAAGATTTGCATGAGATGCTGCCATTTGCTTTGCATGGGTACCGTACATCTGTCCGCACTTCAACAGGGGCAACCCCTTTCTCTCTTGTATACGGCATGGAGGTTGTGCTCCCAGTAGAGGTGGAGATCCCATCAATGAGAGTCTTGATGGAAGCCAAGTTGACTGATGCTGAATGGGTTCAGAGTCGTTATGACCAACTGTATTTGATAGAAGAGAAAAGATTGACTGCCATGTGCCATGGTCAGTTATATCAGCAAAGGATGAAGAAATCCTTTGATAAGAAGGTCAAGCCTCGTGTGTTCCGAGAAGGTGACCTTGTGCTCAAGAAAGTTTTGTCTTTCGCACCCGATTCCAGGGGCAAGTGGACTCCAAACTATGAAGGTCCATATGTTGTTAAGAGAGCCTTTTCAGGTGGTGCTTTGATAATTACAACTATGGATGAGGAGGATGTCACTCGTCCTGTGAATTCAGATGCAGTCAAGAAATACTTCGCCTAAAATAAAAACAGAATAGCTCGCTAAGTTGAAAACCCGAGAGGGCGACTTAGGCAAAAATGAGCGTCTCGGTGGGTTGAAAACCCGAAAGGGCGATCCAGGCAAAAGTTAGAGACATAAAAATGAATATATATCCCGCTAGATTGAGTATCTCACCCTGGGGCAATCTAGGCAAAATTTAGGGATTTGGCAAGTAACTGCATCCTGACAAGACTTTGTTCTACAACTGTCATCTGTCAAATATTCTCGCTCAGTCATCGTCAACTGAAGTTTCAAATATATCAGATTCAGAGTTGGTGGAGAAATGGTCATTATGTTCAATGTATCCCTTTTCCAATATATATCACCAATTTCAAATTTGTAAAGATCCATGGAGTCTTGCTATTTGCAGACTACCATTCCATCAAATAAATTTGAGCCTTTATCCAATCCTTTGCACTCTTATTTGTTTCTATTCAAAAAATGTTTTGCATGTTTTAATTGAGAAATATCATTGTTTTAAATAAATAAAATTTTCATAAATTGCTTTTAAACAAAGTGAACATTCACAATGACAGAAGGATACTTGGGATGTCTTCAGTGCTCTCCCAAGGATGGTATGATTCCAAAAAGGGTAAGACATTTGTTCATATTCTCATCATACTTGTATCCGCTTCATTTGCCTTTCAGGTTGTTTCCTCCGCTGGCACAGAAGAAAGTTGTACCTCCCACCAAATCCCCAGGGAGTTTGAGAGTTCTGGGTGTGATCTTAATATTCTAGATCCCCATTGAGTCTGGATTTAGCATTTTGCGTTATGAATTATATGGTTGTCATCCCTTGTGTGGATTGACCTAAAATCCCTTATAGATTGATAAATTGAATATGCTAATCTTCCCGAAGGAGTTGGTTTTCCCTCACTTCAAGTAAGAAATTCCCCTCAGAGTGAGCCGGAAATCCCCAGTATAAGCGGAGCCATCATCAAACTTGGTTTGTAGCTTTCCCTCTGTGGACTTATCTACTTTTGATCTCCAGAAATTTTGCTCCTTGACCATGCTCAGCAGGGTTGATCCCACTCTTACTCCCCAGTATGGTCACCATCAGGGTATCTCCAGTAGTTGCCTATGGATAATCCCCGATTCGGTCATTAGCAGTACTTCCCTAGTGGAATTGCCTGATCAGAGCCCATTTGTGATTTCCTCCCGAGCAGAGTGATTGATAAAGATGTTTATCCTTTCTTCCCCGGCGGAGTAGTGTCCCTTCCTCCTCGGCAGATGTGATTTCCTTAAGCAGTGCAAGAAATATGGTGACATTGGAACATTCTGATTGGTGGTTGTTCCCCACAGAGTTTCATCTCCCTCTCCGATGATTTCCCCAGTAGAGTTGATTCCTACGGTGGATTTTATCCGTGTGTTGATCATGTCCCCATATGGAGTGACTGATTCTCATTTCCCTGCAAAGATCTTTGATTCCTGGTATCTTTTGCTCCCATCAGATTGGATGTTCTCCAGTGGTCTTGGCTTTCTCTCTCGAGATGTAGTACTGGATGTTTGTCTGTTGATTCTTGGACCTGTTGGTGTTAGATATGTCTGTTTGTCAGCATTCATACATAAACCACCATATATACATAATTTTAACATTCAGATATTCATGTTGCATTATTTGCCATAAATACCTTTGTTTGTTGTCTCCTGCTATTTGGTGATACATATTTCCCCAAGCAAATGTTTGTGTCTGATCTCCCCATATAGAGTCATCCCTATAAGCAGAAAGTGTCTACCCTTTCTTCCATATTCCCCACTGAGTTATGTCCTCATGGATGATTGTTGTTTTTGTTTCCTCCCGACACATGTATTGGGATGGAATTATTCCCCTGAGTTATATCCTCATTGGGTTGAGTCTTGTTTCATCGTGTCTTTCTAGTTTGATTCTAGACTGACTGCTTTTGTTATTTCCCCTGCACTTCCCTGTGGTTCTAGATGATGATTGTTCAGTAACCAGTAATTGTTTACCTATTCCCAGGCGGAGTCCCTGCCCTTCTACCCAGTAACCGGTAGTTGTAAGTCCTATATCTGTGGTTTTCTACCCTTATACCGGTAGTTATAAACCCCATTTTATCCCCTTGCAGAGTTAACCTTATTTTGTGCATCCTAACCGATGGTGGTTACTCTCCCGTGGTTTTCTACCTAGTACTTGGTAGATAAAATCTCCTCTTTGTCGGCTATCTTTATCCAACATTCGGTATTGATATTCCTTCACCTTTTGAGTATATCTCCTAGTAACCGGTGATATATCTTCTGGATCATTACCTTTGTCAATGTATCCTCAGCGAGTTATCTTTCGTTTACCCCTAGTTGGTAATGGTTGTTTCTCCGTTTGATTGGTCATCATTTTATACCTAGTATTCGGTATCCCAATGCCCTTTTTTTTCAGTCGATTTATCCTTTAGTAACCCAGTAACCGGTCGTGGATAATCTTCCAATTGCGAGTATATTATCTATGTTCTGACGGTAATAGATAATATATGTCATGCGCTCTTTGGTCGAAGTCTTTTGTTCTTCCCCAGTCGAGTAAGATTCGTATCCCCTTTGCGGAGTCGAATGCCCGTCCTGTAATTGAGTTTGCTTTTTAGCCCTCCTTTCGGATGATGAGTGTCTTGGAAATATTCCCCAATTCACGCTTGGTCGGTCACCTATTATATGCCCAGTAACCGGTATCCCTGGTGTTCCTTCCCTTCTGCTCCCTTTTATGACTTTTTGTCCCCTGTGGAGTCAGATTTCCTGAGTCGAAATATACCTTTTTAGGTTTTCCTCAGATGTTTTCGGATGTTTGATATCTATCACCCTCATAACGGTCTTAGATATTCATTCTCCCCGAGTATGTTCTTCTCTCACCCGTATACCGGTGTTTTGATCACATGTCTCCTTGAGCTTATTACCCAGTAACCGGTAATACCTCATCCTGTTGTTTCCTCAGATGAGTCATGTTTGGACATTCCCCGGTAAATTCCCTTAGTGGATGTTCCCCATCTGAGTCCGGATTTTCATCCGAGGTATCCTTTGTGGATAGCTTTGCTGTATTGGCATATTCCCCAATACATGCATCTTTGAGTCAGCTCGAGTCCTTCCATTGATTTATTTTCATGGAATCCCTCTCGTGTCTCTCAGCAAGTCTCAAGTCGTGACCTGCTCATGCATTTTATTCCCTTTCCTATCCCCATAAGAGTCCCCAGATCCTTTATCCCATTGAGTGTATTACTCATATGGATGATTAGTTTCTCCTAATTCCTTTTCTCTTTGTGGATACATATCTCCACAGAGTACTACCCTTTGCATACATACATTCGCATCATAAGGTCTCTTAAGGAACAAAATTCGTCTCTTTATTATTATTTAAACCCATTCTACCTCGTCGAGATGAAGATTTTAACCTTCACTTCTCCGGCTAGAATGACCTTAAATAGGGGCATCTGTAAGACCCTAATTTTGACCCTAAGATCCCTCATGGCATCATAACATTGGATTTGCATTTGCCTCAAGGGTCATAGCATCTTGGCTCCTTACCTTTGGATGGGATCTCTTGTGAGTTGGTTTGAGATCACCAAGCATGCTTGAATTGTATACTATTGCTTTTCTCATTTTTGTTTACTAACCAAAAACACAAAAATATGTCACTAACATCTCTTGTTTGTAGCTTGAGCAGTCACAAGGTCTAAAGCTTCTAGGAGATCCTATGTGCATTGATAGGGCCAAATGAAGATGAAAGCAAGCATGTAAATGGTTCCCAAAGCTCTCATCCATAAAATATGCCTCCCAAGTATCTCAATTCATCATTTTGATCAAAGCAAATCAAGGGGGTTTGAGGCTTGTTTTCCAAGGAAACCCTAATTCATCTGTTCATCAACTGTGCCTTGCTCATGAAGCAACCTCAACCCATGATCAAATACAATCAAGGGAAGTTTTTTAACTCATCATTTCATGCATATTTGAACTTATTTGAGTGTCCTCAATCATCAATTCATCAAGATATGAGGTTTGGACTTGAGAAGTTGATCACTCAATTCATCTGACTATTTTGAAATACACTTAGACCTAACTTTTGATGTGTTTGTCAAATGGAGATGACCCCAAGAGAAACAATGTTCTTAAAGACTATATGAACAACTTTAATATTCAACAAAATTTGTTTTGAAGCTTGGAAGGTCATCATCCATTCCAAGACATTATAGCTCATTTTGACTGAAACCCTAATTTTGGTCAACTTCTCAAGGACATAACGCCTTCATTTTTCATGATTTTGAGGTGAGATTAAATGCATTGGAAAGCTTAAGATGTCTAATTAAAATGTTATGTTGAGCAAAATTTCAAAATCTCAAAATAAATACATGTGATAATGCAAAACATTATAGGTCACTTTGGACCAAATGCATTGAAATGTGAAAAAGTCCAACTTCAAGTGCCCATAACTTCTTCACCAAAAATCCAAATGATGAAAAATGTAAGTCCAAATTGATTGGCTTGAAAAGATCTACAACTTTCATGTTGAAGGTTTTATCATTTGGAGCTTTCTTCATTGAGACAGAAGGGCTTGAACATTGGCCAAATTTAGAAACTTCACTATTGCATGTTTTGCACCCTACACTTAATGTCCACTTTTCATCAATTTCCAAGGCTCAAATGGAGTTTTGATCAACATAACAAATGATCCTTATGCTAAAATATTTCCACCATTACTCATGAGGTGGTGTTTTAAGTTTGGATATAGCACTTTCGAAGGCTTGAACATTATGGCACATTTTGGAAAATCATTAAAATTTGCATTGCATGAACCATTATTACACAATCTGCATGTCCAAATTGCTTCTATCATGCATCAGCTACCAAATCCAAGTGGAATTTGGCCCTCCATACGCCTGTATAGGCCCATGCATGAAGGCCATTTCCATTCATGCAAGTTTATGATCATGCATTTTCAGCTTGCCTTGCCTATAAATACAATGCATATGAGCTTCATTTAACTAACCTGAAAGCGCCCCAAATGCTATGCAATTGAAACCTCACCCTCACACCAAAGGAACTATCTCACTTTTTTCTCAATTTTCAGATCTGAATTTTGATTTCCTCGATTGAAATTTCAGATCTAAAAGTTCCTAAACCTCTTCACCTTGATCCATAGAGTGAACTGTAAGCATTTGCATCAAGGAATTGTGACTCCAAGCCCTGCAAATCAGAGGCTTACCTTAACTTTTATTTTCTTCAAATCAACTTGCATAGTGCTTATTTCTTGTTGTTGTGGTGTGATCTGAAGTCCTCTGCATAGAGGCAACACTATTGAGCTTTCAATTTTCAAAAATCATGAAGTTCATTTGAACAACACAGATCTTCCATCTCTGATTTCTCTCAATATAGAAATCTAGAGTGGATTTGGTTGGTATAAGGGTGATGTACATCACCCCAGCTTTTGATTGATGCCTGTATTGTAGCATTTGGTTAGCTTTCATTTCTTTGCAATTTTGGACTTGGCCGGAGAAGACGGTGGCGCTAGCCACCGTCTGGTCTCCAGATTGGATCTGAGTCGTCCATCTCATTTTCCAGATTCAATCCCATGCGTCCATTGTTATGACTTTATTATTGGCTTGGTGCATTTCAGTTGACTCATGCACATGGTAGGCGCGTGCTTCCTAACCTCATGATTTTCCAGCTCAATTAATGAGCTCAGATCAGATGGTCCACGCTTTTCCATCTTTTATAATTTCTGATTTGAATTTCTTTTATTTCTTTTAATTCCATTTCTTTTTAAAAAATCATATCTCCTTCATTATTGGTCCAAAAAATATGAGACCAATTGCATTTTTCTCCTTTTAATTTCTAGTTTCTAAAAATGATTTTTAATATTTTTTATTTTATCATTTGATATTTTTTAGTAATTTTCTCTTTTCTGCTTATTTTTAATTCATTTAAAATAGTTTTTGATATCCAAAAAATACAAAAATATTTTTCCAACCTATTTGAATGATGATAGATCTATGAAAATATTCTCATCAATTTATTAATTAATTTGCGATTTATTTGAGATTTTAGTTCAATTAGGTTATTTTTATGCATTTTTAATTGATTTAAAATAGTTTATGACTTCTAAAAATGCTGAAACTTTTTGTCAAACTTTTTTTGACCTTGTTGAACTTGGGATAATTCACTTGGACTTTTCAAAGTTGATTTGAAGTGAGTTTGAAGTTTGACCTTTCTTTATTATTTTAATTCAAGTTTTATTTTAATATTAAACAAAATACCAAAAATATTTTATTTATTTCTTAACTTCTAATCTTCTTTTTGCTTCTGTTTTCTATTGTTTGACCTTGATCTTCTCTATCTTTGGTCAATGCTTGTTGATTATCTCATTCCATTTCCATTAATGTACTTTAATTTTCATTCTTCTTCTTCTTCTTCTTCTTTTTCTTTTTTGATCAATGAGTTAAAGATTGGTGGTTAGCATTGATACATGGAGGTTTAACCTTCCTTGATTCAAATCTAATTCATCTTGATCATGGATCAAGTGAATGGATTTGCATTAAGGATAGGTTGCTTCCTAATCTTGCAAAGAACCTAAATCAATACAAGATCATTTCTCATCTTCTTTTTGGCATGGCAAGTTGTAGGAGTTTGATTCACTAATCAAAATCTCTAACTTGTGTTGTTGCATACATTATTATTGACCGACCTCAGATAGTTGTGACTTCTACGTAAGTCCAGTTACGATTGCTTAACATAGCGCTAAATTGCCTTATGGCACACTAACTCTAACACTAACCATTAACCATTAACATTTAATTCTTTCTTTTTTCATTTATGCAATTTACTATTCTTGTACATATTATTCATTTTCTTTTTCCTTTGCTCATTTAAGCACATGTTTATGTTAATGCAATTTGCCTTTTTCTCACTTGAGCATATAATTGTGTATATATTATTGTGCTTGTGTTTATTTTTATTTTTGTGGACCCAAATGCAAAAATGGACAAATGAACTTAGTTTCTAGGACATTCCCTATGCAAATTAGAGTAAAAATGCCTAATGTTGAAGATTGGATTAGAAGGACCAAATCTCTAAACTCACTCTTATGATAGCCTTCTTGAGGTCTCTGGATAGCAAGGTCTGGAGAGCTGTTAACAAGGGATGGGAACATCCAACGAAGAAAAGTAAAGATGGAATCATTATGCAAATTCCTGAAGAAGAGTGGGACAAAGAGCAAGAGGCATTAGCCCTTGGAAACTTTAAGGCTTTGAATGCATTGCTCAATGGGATAATAAGAACATTTTCAGACTGGTGCATCACTGTGAACTGGCTAAAGAAGTTTGGGATACTCTCAAAACAACTCATGAAGGTACCTCCTAGGTAAGGATGTCTAAACTCCAGATGTTGACTACTAAGTTTGAAAATCTGAGGATGAAAGAGGATGAGACTATTCATGACTTCCACATGAATATTCTTGAAATTGACAACACTTCTGGAGGCTTAGGAGAGAAAATGTCTGAAGAAAAACTTGTAAGAAAGATTCTCAGATCATTGCCCAAGAGATTTGCCATGAATGTTACTGCTATAGAAGAGGCTCAAGATATTTGCAATATGAAGGTTGATGAGCTTATTGGTTCTCTCCAAACTTTTGAAATAGGCTTGTGTGAGAATGTCGAAAAGAAAAACAAAAGCATAGCTTTGTGTAGCACCTCAAATTTGCACCCATCATTGTACATACATTCTCATATTAGGTCATAGCATATCATGGTCCACTGCATAGCATTGCATTGTCCCAGTTGCCTCAAGTGCAAGCCAATCAAGGGAATTAGGTCAAATTGATCAGGAGATCAGTCAACCAAGCAAGCAAGGGTATTTCTCAAGGAGCCAAGGCCTTAGGGTTGGTCCAACATGTTCACATGACTTGAGGATCCATTTGAAGTGTTTAGGTCAAAGATTGGAGGCTCAGAGGTCATCAGTCCAGGCACAATCAGTCAGAAACCCTAGAAAAGTCAAACTTGGTCAACTGTGGTTGATTTTATGGTTTTGATGGATGGATTTGGTTTGAGAGAGCTTATTCATGTCCCAATAGGCCTCATATATCATGGCAATCAATATCATTGAAAAATTTGAAGCCAATCAGAAAATTTCCAAAAATAGAAACTGGACCTGTAATTTTAACTGCCAAAAATGGAAACTTCTTGATCCCAAACTTACATCATGATACAAGCTTCAAATGAATTTTTTCCCAACATGAAAGTTGAAGATATTGTTCTCCCATTTCCAAAAAGTCCAAGAACTCTCAATTCCCATGTATGGTTGTCAAGATATGATCAATTCATTTTCACAAAATCTTGAACTTCAAAAGGCCATATCTCTCAAACCATTTGGCCAATTTTGGTGGGGTTTTTTCCTACAAACCACATTTTACCTCCTCTTTCCAAAAATGTAAATTTCATGTGCCAAAACATTGCCAATCAAAATGGCCCTTTTTGAACTATCATGTTTAATTTCAAGTGAGGTGCAATTTTGACTTTTTGAATTAAACATCTCCCATCCAAAAGACCAATTGGGATTGATTCAGAATGTTAATTTCTGACTTGTGCAAGGCCCATTTCGAGCTCATACTACCATCATACCTCCATTTGGACCAAACTTGGCAAATTAGCAAATGGTGTCAATTGAGCAAAACTTGATTAGCATTGCATTAAGAGATGTTAAACAGACCATATATAACATATTTTCTGTCATTGTGAACCCTAGCTGCAACCATCAAACACTCAGAAATCCATTCATTCTCTCCAACCTCATTTTGATCATTTTTCAAAATCTGCCAAAATTCTCAAAAGACCACGACCTGGCTAGTGTTGTTTCATCATCCAAGCAACCTTGTGAACACATTTCAGCCATCATTCTTCAACTGTAAGGAGCTCTTGCCCAACTGTTGTTCCAACATACCATCCATGGCAGATCTAGATTGAGGTATTTCCAAGCTTCATTGAGCCAAGATTACTTCACCATTCAACTTGTAGAGGCTAAGTCTTCTTCTGTTCGAGCTTACACTGACCAAATAGCATCTAAATCTCCACTGAGCTTCAACATTGGTTAGTATTCGAATCCCTAGTTTCACCAAACTTTGCCATGCTTAGTGTAGATCTTAGTATGCTGATTCCAAGGATTTTTGTATCACGTGAAATGGTCAAGTTTTGGATGAGTAATTTGGTTTTAAAGATTAATGTTCATATGAAGTTTTGTCCGATTCTCTCTCAATAACTTGTTTCCATGAAAATGATGTTTGGATTTGTCATGTATGTGGTTTACTGATCCTATTGGTGTGCTCATTACTCATTTCTGGGAGTTTTTGTTCTTGAGCAAGTTTGATGTTGAATTTTCTTTTGTTCGATTCATGAGCTATGCTGTGTTATAATGGAAATTGATAATGGATTTATGTTTGCCATGCTTGGATGATCGTTTCTGTGTATTCAATTTTGGTTTCTGGGATTTTTTTGTGAAAACACGATTTGAAGGTGATGAATGTTGTTGCTGTTGATAGAAAACCCTAGATTCACTATTGCTTTGCCCAGAATTCTGGAATTGAACGTGTTGCATGGCCCTGTTCAGCAAGAGCCAATCAAATTATTTCCCTGGCCGCGCCTAAACGGCGTCGTTTGATTAAGTGGCATTCATAATTACAAATATGCCATTCGGTCCATTTAATTTCAATATTAATTCATTTAATTCCTCATTTTATTTCATTTGGCATGGCTCACTTGTAAAATTCATAACTTATCCATTTCAATTCCAAATCCCATGGGAATTTTTGCATCATCTTCATCATGATCCCTAGTTTTTTATCATTATTTTTCCAGATTTTTTTGATCAGTGAATTTTAAATGGCATTAGGGTTTGTAGAATGTGACCAAATATTGTACATCTTGCCAAATCAATTGTGAAATTGTGATGCTTTGTCCATTTGATCTGAAATTTTTTGTGCTTAATCTACACTCATTCATGTTTATTTTGATGTAAAGATCATGATTTTATCTTATGTGGTTTGAGAGTTGTGAATTTTTGAAGTAGGGTGTGACAACTTGTGTCACACCATGGATGTGCAAATTGCTGATTTTTGTATCCATGCTTCTTGACCTCTAAATGAACTGATTTTTTGCATGAACCTACTCTTATATGTCTAGTTCACTTGTGATTTTTCTTGAAATTAATTATGCCATTTCCTAATTGTTTGAGATTTTCTCCCCTGTTTGACCAAAATGTGGACTTATTGTGATGCATGTTGCCATTTCATTTGTGAAATTCTCATACTTTATTAGATGGACATGAAATTTTACATGAGATAACTAGACATCCTCATCTTTGCCATGGTTTTAGTCCCATTCATTTCTCATTTGTTATCACTGACTTATGAATTTTTGAAGTTGATACATGTTTGGTTGACTTCTTTGAGCATGCTTAAACTTGCTTTGACTTCCTGATTTTCATTGACTATCTTCCCATGATCCAAATGAGCTGAAATTTTATATGCATGTCATGTTATGGATTGTGATTGATCATGAATTATTTGGTGATTTTTGGAAATGTTTGAGTTGACTTTTGATGCAAGTCTTTCTGTTGACTTCTATGAGCTCTCATTTGCCATGCTTTGACTTCTTTTGCTTATGAAATGTTGATGATGCACGATATGAACATGAAACCAATTTGGGTTTGCTTCTTAAATGTTTGAACTTGATTTTGATTGGGCATTGCTCGCTGTTTTGACTTTTTCATTCTCTTTTGACCCTAGGCTTGTCCTAGTGGTCCTGTTACTCACTTTTGAGCTTGTGTTTTCAGGTCGACCAACAAATGACCAATGAGGCCAATTCTTTTTGATTGAGTTTGCTTGAATATCATTATTTAACTTGTTGTTTTATAGGTGGCTTGGCTCCCAAGCCTTAAGCCTTGTGCCTTGCACATTCATTTGCTTCTGATTAACTGCTAATGTCTGTTTCCTTTTGCTTTGATTTGAGTTGCATACTAACATCTGCTTGACTATTTCAGGTGCTTTTAGTTGCTTAGTTCCTTGTGAACTTTTTGCTTTGCTTTGCTTGTATAAGCAATTTGCATTGAGGTATATCCCTTAATCTTCATGTAGTCTGGAAGACCTGGCCTGTTACTTGGCCAGGCAACTGTCTGAAGTCCTCCTTAAGAGGCAATGTTTGTGTATGTTTAATTTGTCCCTGTACATAGTCAAAGACCTCCTAAGTGAAGAGGCAATTGGCAGAACCCAAGGGATATGCAACCTATCCCCTGCTATTCTGTGTGTCATCTGTTTTGCTCACACCACTGTGTTGATGCATTGCAGATACAAACCCAAGATCTTGTACAACTGTACAGTTGAGTCAGTATCAAATGTGTAGAAGGGTTCCCACCTTCTGAACCCACACATTCTTGTCTTAAGCTCTCCCAGGCCAGGGATAAGAGCTGTGAAGTCTTATCTTCACTCACCTTTCATCTGCTTCACCTTAGCCTCTCAATGGCAAGGTTAAGAGCTAACACTACCCAGTTCCAGTGGTTTGTTTGTTGAGGTTGATATGACCCCTCGACTAAAACCTAGCCTTGATGTTTGAGCCCCCTTTGTTGGTGTGTTTATTTTATGCTGTATGTGTTTGTGTGGTGTGATTGTATCCCATAGGTTTGTTAGACTCCGTGTAGTCTCGTTTGCATGACAATTAAGGTAGCACGGTTCCTTCGTATAGGACTTCCTTTCTTGCTTGCGCTTTCCTAAAACACAAACAAACATTATCCCCTCTTAAGGATACGTCCACTCCTTCTACTACAGATGAGTAAGTCTCCCAAGGTCGAGCATCCGGTAGATTGCGCAGTGACGTTGTCCACTTAAAAAACACAAACCAACGGGAATAGTCGGCCGAACTACGGCAACTCTGATTCTCATGTTCAGATGAGATACGTAGGCACGAGATGCGATGTCTTGTCGAGTTTGACTAACAACTAATACTAATTCTTTTCTCTCGCCCTCGTTGCGATTGAGACCTCCCCTTTCTCTTGCCCTAGTTGCAATCGAGACCCTTGCTTCCTGTGCAAGTTAGGTTAGGTGTGGCTTGCTTCCTGTGCGAGTCATGTTTAGGATAGGCTTGCTTCCTGTGCAAGTTAGCTAGAAACCTTAACTTAGGGACGACTTTGCATGACAACATCTAGGCTCGAGTCGTAGTCTCCCTAGTGTTGTGTCTCCCTCTGTTATCTGGTTAGGCTAGTCCTTTTTCCCTGCGTAAGGGAACTACGTCGCCCTGATCCTCATACCAGATGAGGTACGTAGGCAGGAGATGAGCTGATCTCTCCGGGCGCTTTTTTTCCTTTTTGTGTGTGTTGTTTGACAGTTGCTAGGCTCGAGTGCCTGACTCCTTAGCAATTCGTTGTCTGTTTGTTTGAGTGTGTGCTTGACAGTTATAGGCTCGAGTCCCCGACTCCCTATTAACTTGTTGTGTTGTTGTGTGCTTGGAGTCCGACGTAAGTCCAGCGATTGGCAGTTGGTTTCCAGTGTGTGTTTCGGTTCGGATGCTGATGTAAGCCCAGTGATTGGCATTCAGGCTCCACGTTTGCCTTCTTGTGTGCGTTTTGGTTCGGATGCTGATGTAAGTCCAGCGATTGGCATTCAGGCTCCACGTTTGCCTTTGCCTGTGTTTGTCTGTGTGCGTGTCAGCCGAGCTACGAATGCTCTGATTCTTCTCTCGTCCGAGAAGATACGTATGCATAGGATGCGATATCCTAGCGAGCATGTGTCGTCTCCCCATTCCGAACTACTTCGACTCTGATGTCTATGCCTGATAGACTAAGTAGGCCCAGGATGCGATATCCTGCCGAGTCAGTTTCAGTCAGTTTCTTTTGTCTCTTTCAGCCAGTGTGTGTGAGTTTGAGCAGTGTTTAGCAACCAATATTCTTTCCTTTTGTGCGTGGATCCCGTAGAGTACTACGGATGCGTAGGGGTGCTAATACCTTCCCTTCGCATAACCGACTCCCGAACCCATTCTCTTTGGTCGCGAGACCATGTCTTTTCCAGGTTTACTCTGAGCGTTTCCTTTCCCTCTTTTGGGATAAATAACGCACGGTGGCGGCTCTGTTGTTTCTTCTTTTCCCGCCGGTTTTTCGCGTAATGCGACAGCTGGCGACTCTGCTGGGGATTATAGAGAAGTTGACCTGTGCTGGTCCATCTTCCCTAAGCGAGTCTCTCCTAGCGCTCTCTAGGTTAGGGTTTTGGTTGCTTTGTGCTGCTTTATTTATTGCATTCATTTGTATATATTTGCATTTATTGATTGCATTGATTGTGTGCATTAATGTTTGCATTCATTCATTATTCATCTGCCTGGCTGGTTGTCTGTTTTTCTTTGTGGGGTGGGAGTCAGTTGAGGTAAAAGGTCCAATACCCAGACCATGAGTGAAATCTAGGATGATTAGGAATAGAGTGATTCATGGGAAGCGGGTGGTATTGCGCCACTTAGCGGAACATTGATATCACGAGCAGTTCAGACCCTGGTGGGGTATCGTCGTTACATACTTCGGGTGTGTATATGATGGTATTCTGCGAAAGGTTATTTATGCTGCGTTTCTCTCAGCTTTACCCTGGCCTAGACTACACCCTTGAGTGGGGAAGGGTTGATCATTACAGGTACTGTTGGTGACTTGGTTATGTTGGTGACTTTGTGTTCAGACAGTGTGTTCAGTTGACCTTGGATCTTTTAAGTTGGATTTGGGTTCCGAGTTTTGACTGAAGCTTCGACCTAGTGATCAGAGATTTGCACAACCAGCCAGTCCAGTCTGCATCATTTGCATCATAGCATATTTTTTTCAAAAGAAACGCAGTAAAAAAAAAAATCAAAAAAAATCAATCAAAAAAAAAAAAGAGAAAAAAACTAATCTCTGCATGCATATCATTTCTCAGGTACATTCCAGAGCTTGTCTACTGATAGAGATGACAACAGTCTCAGAGCCGAAGCGGAAGACCTGTTCCTACAGTTTCCATCGTGAGCCGTTGACTTCACTGATTGAGTTGGGTAGCTTTGTGACAGATGATCGTCTGAAGAGTTTCGTTGGACAGTATGGAGATATCTTGACAGTGCTGAAGACAGTAGTGGATCCGGTGCCTCTGCAGACACTACTACAATTCTATGATCCAGAGCTCAGATGCTTCACATTTCAAGATTATCAGCTAGCACCTACTCTCGAGGAGTACTCTATTCTGATGAACGTCCCGGTTCAGCATCAGACTCCCTTCTTGGACGTCCCAAAGGAGGTTGACTTCAGATTGATTGCCAGAGCTCTACGAATGAGTGTCAAGGAAGTTGGTGAGAATTGGAAGCCCTGTGGGGAAGTAGTGGGTCTGCCATTGAAGTTTCTGTTGAGAGTAGCCAGAGATGAAGCAGAAAAGGGAAATTGGGAAGTTTTTCACGCACAGCTTGCCGCCTCGATATATGGAATCATTCTATTTCCCAGTATGCCAAATTTTGTTGATCATGCTGCCATCAGCATTTTTATCAGAGGGAATCCAATCCCAACCCTTCTAGCTGATACTTACTATGCCATCCACAGTAGGCATGGTAAGGGTGGAGCCATCAGGTGCTGCTTACCTCTCCTGTTCAGATGGTTTATGTCACTGCTGCCTGTCAGTGGACCATTTGTGGATACCCAGAGCACTCTTAAGTGGACTCAGAGGGTCATGTCGCTCACCTCCTACGACATCAGATGGCAGTCGTACCGGATGGACGTGAAGGATGTTATCATGAGTTGTGGTGAATTCCGGAATGTGCCACTCGTGGGGACCAAGGGTTGCATCAATTACAACCCAGTTCTTTCTCTTCGCCAGCTAGGGTTTGTCATGAGTAGAAGGCCACTTGAAGCTGAGATAGTTGAGAGTGTGTATTTTGAGAAGCGTACTGACCCTGTTAGATTGGAGCAGATTGGGAGAGCCTGGAAATTTGTTGAAGCGAAGGATGGATCCGTCTTAGGGAAGAAGTTTGCCATTGCAATGCCCGATTACACCGATTGGGTAAAGAAGAGAGTGGAAACTTTGCTGCTACCCTATGATAGGATGGAGCCGTTGCAGGAGCAACCACCCTTGGTTCTTGCTGATAGTGTGCCTGCTGAGCACTATAAGCAAGCCCTGATGGAGAGTCGTCGTCTGAGAGAGAAGGAGCAAGACACTCAGATGGAGCTGTACAAAGCTAAGGCTGATAGACTGCACTTGGCCCATCAACTCAGGGAAGTGCAAGGAGAGGATGCTAGTAGAGCAAGGAACAAGAAGAGATCATATGATGAGATGGAATCCATGTTAGATACAGAGCATAGGGAATGCTTGAGGCTACAGAGAGCAGAAGTCAATTATCAGAAGAAGATCAGAGACTTGGAGAAGCAACTCAAAGACAAAGACGCTCAGTTGAAGAAAGAGATGGAGTTGAGACAGAAGTCAGAGGACTACCTTGGAGGAGAAGTCTTGGAGCTCAGAAGACAGTTGAAAGAGAAGATCACCCCTCTACCAGAATGTTCAGAATGCACACTGTTGATAGACCAGTGCCATTACCTGAAGACACTCATTCCGGAAGACCGTCTGTCTTAGATGTTATCTTTGATGTATTTGTTGAGAATCACCTCCAGGCTTGTTGGAAGGGATTCATTTGTTTGTACTCTGTCTTTGGATCTTTATTGTTGAGAATCACCTCCAGGCTTGTTGGATGGGATTCATTTCTTTGTACTCTGTTTGTGCGAATATTCTGTTGACTTGGTTGTATGACCTTTTTACCCTTATGTATAGATAAGTTTGTCAGTATTTCCCTGTTGTTCTCATTTTCCTTGTATCCTGTTGTTCTCTTATTGCTGCAGGTTGCCATCTTTTGAGGATGGATCAGGCTCTTTGAATGCCTGAGAAATGAGCATATCATGTGCATCATGCATCATTAAACATCATACTCATCTCATTTGCATAACAGGTGTTCTTGTGCCGTCTTCTCACTTTGGTTCCTGTGTTCAGGCAGGATAGCTGATCAAAGACCGCACCGCTACTCAACGCGACTCAACCATCAATGCAATATGGATCAAGTACAAGCCGAGTTAGTTGAGATGAGGGCTAACATGGCCCAATTCATTCACATGATGCAAGGGGTTGCGCAAGGACAAGAAGAACTCCGAGCACTGGTTCAGAGGCAAGAAGCTGTTATTCCACCGCCCAACCAGGCTCTGCCAGAGGGAAACCCAGTTCCTGACACTCCTGCTGCTGCTATTCCCGTCAACAACTATGCTGTAGGTGAAGAGTTGAGGGGTATCCGAGTCGACGGTCAACCAATTGCTCCAGATGCTACTAATGCCAGAGTCATTCATGCTCCGGCCCGTAATAGAATTCCGATTGTTGACAGACAAGAGGATTTATTCACTATGCTCAGCGAAGACGAAGATATTCTGGGTAGAAATGATGCGAGAGATCGTAAAGTTGAGGCCCTTGCTGAGAAAATCCGGGCAATGGAATGTCAAAACTCCCTCGGTTTTGATGTTACAAACATGGGATTGGTTGAAGGACTGAGAATCCCGCACAAGTTCAAAGCATCGTCATTCGACAAATACAACGGTACCTCCTGCCCTCGCACTCATGTGCAGGCATACTACAGAAAAATCTCCGCATACACTGATGATGAGAAAATGTGGATATATTTTTTCCAAGACAGCCTATCTGGGGCGTCTTTGGATTGGTATATGGAATTGAAGCGGGATTCAATCAGATGTTGGAGAGATCTGGGTGAAGCGTTCCTCAGACAGTATAAGCATAATATGGACATGGCTCTGACCAGGACTCAGCTGCAGAGTCTTTGTCAGAAGAACAATGAAAGCTTTAAGGAGTACGCTCAGAGGTGGCGCGAACTAGCTGCGAGAGTTCAACCCCCTATGCTGGAAAGGGAGTTGACTGACATGTTCATCAGTACTCTGCAAGGTGTGTATATGGACCGGATGGGAAGCTGCTCATTCGGAAGTTTTTCTGATGTCGTCATCTGTGGCGAAAGAACCGAAAGTTTAATCAAAGCTGGGAGGATTCATGACGCAGGTTCTTCGTCGTCCTCGAAGAAACCCTTCTCTAGGGCACCTCGCCGTAGAGAAGGAGAGACTAATGTTGTACAACACAGAGGGGGTGTGTACAGAGCCAATGCCAATAGAGAACAGTATCGTCCGGTTGCTGCAGTGACTATTCCTGCACCTCAACCTCGTCCACAACAACAACAGAGAGTTCAACAACAACCGCAACAACAACAACAACAGCAGCAACGTCCGTATCAGCCCAAGCAGAGGATGGCTGATCGACGTTTTGATCCATTACCAATGTCGTACGCTGAACTATTGCCCGAACTACTCCGGTTAGGGTTTGTTGAGCTGCGTACAATGGCTCCTCCAACAGTATTGCCTCCTGGTTATGATGCAAACGTCCGATGTGACTTCCATTCTGGGGCACCAGGCCATCATACTGAAAGATGCCGGGCTTTGCAACATAAAGTTCAAGACCTGATCGATGCCAAGGCGATCAATTTTGCTCCGGTGCCGAATGTAGTAAACAATCCTATGCCTCAGCATGGCGGGCATAGGGTTAACAATGTTGAAGGAGGAGAGGCTGAAGATTTGATTGACAATGTGGAAGATGTTCAGACTTCTTTGTTGGTAGTCAAGGGCCGTCTACTGAAGGGGGGTGTTGACCCGGGTTGTAAGGAAGACTGTGTGGGTTGTTCAGAAGCTACCAATGGGTGTGACCAGTTGAAGGCTGGTGTTCAAAAATTAATTGATGAAGGCTGTCTCCAGTTCAGCCGGGCTGTTAAAAGCAATGGGTCAGTGTCTACTGTCACCATTTATTTCAAGCCGTCTGAAGGACGAGGACGAGGGACTGTCAGTACCTCAGCAACAAACAATACTCCGGTTACCATTCTAGCTCCGGTAACCATCAGTGCACCAACTACTATTGTTGCGCCTGGCAGAAGGCAAGTTGAAAATAGTAGGGCTGTTCCGTGGAGGTATGACAACGCTGTAGCGGTGTATTCGTCGCTATATGATCTATTGGTTAAATCATAAGCTAAGAGATACGTTGAAATTTTCGAGTCGCCACCGCACTTTTATTTATCCAAAGGATTGGCTAAAAAGCGAACAAAAGCCTAAGAAGTTTTACACGTAGAAAACTAATAAAAAGATCAGAGATTCTGGGTAAGGGGTAAATTACGCAATGGGAAGGTGTTAGGCACCCACCACGTCCTAGGTACTCCTAGGGAGCCCTTTTCACACTTGTTGTGCAAAATTATTATTTGTTATGACATAAAGATTGTGCAAACATGATTGGGATGGTGAGAAAAGAATATACATTTTTATTATTATTGGGTTCGAACGGATGAACCCGTTGCCTACGTACCTTCCATCAAAGGTAAGGATCAGAACGCCGTAGTTCGGCTAAAAGATTTCCAAAAGTGGGTTAGGTTCAATTTTAAACACAAACCCTAGGTCTTACGTTATCCACGGGAGAAAACTCAACCTTATACAAACAACAACGTCCACCATGTGAGAATAGCTTCAACTGGCCAGAGAGGGGTTAACCCTATAATAGGCGAGGAAGACTTACAATTCAATCACTAAAGACAGAAGGTGAGATTAACATCAACCACTAAGATAAATCAAACCTATAGCTCATGTATGAAAAGATTAATGGACAAAGCCAAAACAAGTGAATGAGTGGAGTTACTGATTATGATTATGAAAATGAAGTCAAAGTATGATTAAGATCAATTCAAATAAGTATTATGAAATGAAGTTTGAAAAAGGTCAAGGACTTGAGTCCAGGTTTTTAGTTAGAAAAACATGAAGATGTTTGCACAACACTTATGTCAAGTTGGAAAGATAAAGTGTGAAAAAGTCTAGGACATAATGAATGATGAATGGACGAGGATGGATAGTAAAACTTCTCAGGCGGTTCACTTCTTGAGATCATATAGCAGATGATTCAAGTGTGTCCTCTGGAATAGCAATGAATAATAATAAACAATCAAAGCAAAGGCGGATATCGGATGCCAATCAATGGTCTTATACCAATCTCCTAAAACAAAACGGGATATCAGATGCCACTCAATGGTCTTACACTAATCTCCACAGGCAAAGAAAATAAAAGGGGGATACCGGATACCAATAGATGGATTTACACCAGTCTCCTAAAACAGAACAAGATATCAGATGCCACTCAATGGACTTACACCGATCTCCTCAAAAGAAAAACAAAGATGAGAAATGGAAGTCAACTGCCAATTTATCTGGACTTAGGTTAACTCCACAGTATGCTCACAGGAAATCCAATGCCACATCACCGGGACTTACAATGGATCCTCACATACCAGAACAAAAGCAACAATATGATCACAGGAATGCAAATGCCAACTTACAGGGACTTATAATTGCAACCTCTCACACAAACAGATAAACAGACTATGATCACAGGAAAGCAGATGCCAACTTACAGGGACTTATAACTGCAACCTCACATACCAACCAAACAGATCAAATTATGATCACAGGATAACAGATGCCAACTTACAGGGACTTATAACTGTATCCTCACATACACACAGATAAACAGAAGATATGAGTGACCAAAGAGGTCTTACACTCTATCCTTCCATATCACAGGAACAAATGCCAAAGCAATGGACTTACAATTGTCCTCAATGGGCACACAACAATGATAGCATCACAAAACAAATGAGATGATCATGCATTAATGGCAATTGATGATGATGATAAATGCATGACATACAGGCAAGCAAGTGCACATGAAGCAATCAATCAATCAATGAATAGCAAACAACACACTCTATAGCCAAACAATGGGGGCTCACACAAGAGGGTTTGACTTTAACAGCCCACTGTAATAGGTAAGTGTCGCTCTTAACCTGGCCATTGAGGGGCTCAGGTGAAGCAGATGAAAAGGAGATGAGGGGTGTGCCTCATTGCTTCTATCTCAAATCAGAGAGAGCATCAAAGAAAGTGTGGGAGTTCAGAAAGTAGGAACTCTCTCCACATTATTGACTCGATTAGATCTTGGGTATTTATCTCATTGCTTCAACCAGGTACTGGGAGCAAAGAGAGGACACACTGAATAGTGGGGGATAGATTGCTTATCCCTACCTTCCACCAATTGCCTTACTTGAAGGACTTTTCCTGCTTGGGACAATAATAAACACACACAGGCATTGCCTCTTAAGGAGGACTTCAGACAGTTTGCCCGGTCAAATAACAGACCGGGTCTCCAGACTACATGAAGAAGAAGTAATTATACCTCAAAGCAAATGCTAAAAAGCAAAGCAAGCAAGCAAGTTCAAAGAACTTAAGCAACTAAAGCACCTGCAAAAGTCAAACTCATTAGTAAACAAGTCAACAGTCAAAATCAAAGGAAATAACCCAATAGTCAACCACAGAGGGATCAATTGTGCAAGGCACAAAGACTCAAGCATATGAGTCACCTACAAAACAAGTGTTAGCACATCATATAATTCAACTCAAACAAATATTTGAATGATCCTCAAGGCATTGGTGCTTAACCTGAAACAGATGAACTCAATCATAAGCTTAGAAGACCACTAGGACTAGCCTAGGGTCAAAGATGAAAGAAAAAGTCAAGGCAGCAAGAAATATTCAATCAAAGTCAAACTCAATCATGTAGGAAGCAAACACAATTGGATTCAAACTTATATCATGCATCAAGGTCATTTCATAAGCCAAAGAATGCAAAGCATAGCAAGAGAAGCATACAAAAGTCAACAGCAAAGACTTCATTCAAAAGTCAACTCAAACATTTTCAAAAATCATGAAATAAATCACACTCAATCCTAACATCTAACATGGTATACATGCAAAATTTCATGGCATTTGGATGAGAGGAAGGCACTCAAATAAAATCAAGAAGTCATATCAAGTTCAAGTAAGCATGGTGAAAGTCAACAAGCATAGGTCAACTTCAAAAAATCATATCAATTTGAAAACAGAAGAGAAATGAGTGAGATTAACACCAATGCAAAGCTTGAGATGTCTAGTTATCACATATGAAATTTCATGGTCATACAATAAGATTTGAGAATTTCACAAAAGATTTGGCAATGTATAGCACAAAAAGTCAACAAATGACCACATATGGAAGAAAATTCTCAATCAAATGGAAAACAGCAAGATTAATTCCAAGAAAATTCATACATCAATTAGACACACAAGGGATCATTCATGCAAAATTTGGAGTCATTTGGATGTGGGGAAGTGTGTGAACAAAATTTGTGAAAGTGCATGATCATGGCATAGCACCAAATGCAACACACAACTTCAAAAAATCATAACTATCAATCCACAAATGATAAATGCTCAAACTTGATATGGAAATGAAGGTCAATGTGTCTAGTTCTACCACAAAAAATTTCAAGCTCATTGGATGCAATATGACAATTTCACAAAGAGAATGGCACAAGGTATCATTTTGGCATACATGTCAAGAAAATATTTATCAATAAAAATCCAGCCAATGGAAAAATAATTAAAAATCATGATTAAATAAAGGACATTCTTGTGAACATGTGGAAAAAATTTCAAGATTTTTGGAGTTAAAATGAATAAAAAATGAATTATGGAAACTTGATGAATGATTGAATGAAGTATGAACAAACAACATGAACTATTGGTCAAAACAAGGTCAACGGGTGGCATAGCTGTAATTCTGAGCTCATTAACTTAAACTACTGCGTTTTGATGCATGGAAACGGAATGTTCTCATTGGCCAACGGCCAATGGAACAGTAAATACCAAAGAAACTTCATATTTTCTGATTTTTAGAAACCCTAGTGTTTAACATACAGCAGGGCAGCTCAAAATGCTCATCTTCAATTGATTATCATGGCCAACAAACCTCAAGCAAAATCACACAGACCAACATGGTAACACAAATGTGGTATTCATGCAGCATAGAACAACAGAAACCAACAAGACAATATGGGAAAGGTATGAGTTCATCATCATAAAAACGAACTTCAAGCAACATCACACAATAACATGGCATTGGGAATACTCATACTGCAACCAAACAACAGCATACAAAATGCTTCACATGGTCATGAGGTTTCAAACAGCAGCAAGGCAACAGCATGGGATCGTGTAATCATCAACATGTAACCAAATGAAATAAACAACCAGCATTCAATACAAGCAAACAAACAAAAGCATGGCTAACAGGTTCAGCTCATGGAAACAAGACAATGCTCGTGGGACCTCAAAACTGCAGCAGGATTCATTATCAGTTACAGCATACAAATCATCACAGCAATAACAATGTGCTCATACAAATACAAGCAACAAACCAGCCAATGAACTTCACAACTTCTGGATTCTCATGCAGACCTTAGGGTTTATACTAGCAGGGCATTGGCATTTGATCAAAAGAGATAAATGAATAGCAGCATATAATCACAACAATTATGCAACACTACAAACACTAAATCACATGAATTTCTGGACAGTTGCAAGGTTCAGCAATAGCAGCAGGGTGTTTATCATTGATTAAGCAGCAGCATGTAAAACATTGATCATTCAACAAACCAACATTCATGACCAAACACAACAAATACCAACATGTGGATTTTATGAGCAATGTTCAGGAAAATTCAAACAGCAGCATTGGCATATTCATCATCATGTAACCAAATGTAATAAACAAACAGCATTCAACACAAACAAAAAATATACCATGAATCAAGATGGATTTTCAAGACAAATGTTCAAGGAGTTTAAAACTGCAGCATGGTATTGGTAGCTTCCTACAGCTTTAAGCAACAAAATCACACACAATGGAGAAAGTCTGGAAGGCAGCTAGGGCTTAATTAACATGGCGGCTCATGTGTTTATGGTCTTGGCAATGCAGACAACATAGCAGGGTAGTAACAGCATGGTTTAACTAGCATTGTTAGCAACATGGTTCATCAACATCATGTCATCATCATTAAACCCAGCAAAACAAAAATTAACATGGCAATGGTAATGTTCATACTGCAACTCAAATAACAGCATACAACAGCAATCAACAATTCAAGCAAAGGTTTGAGCAGGACAGGTAGTTTAACAGTAGCATGTCAACATTCATCATCATGCAGTATTAACTCACAACAACAAAACATTAACCATGGAAAATCTGGGCAGTTCATCATAATAGCAAGCAATACCATCTTCATGTAAACAGAAATCGAAACAAGGTATCATTCAAAAGCAGCATGGTTCATGGTGTCTATCAACATTCAACCAAAATGAACAACAGCACACAACAACATGGATTTAGCAAGCAGGTTCAAGACAGCAACATGGTTCTAGCAGCCTAGCTTGGAAACAACAGCAGGGTATTGGTTTTAAATCAACATACATTCTCAACCAAAATTCAAGAGACATGGCAGTTAGCAAGGCAATGACAAAGTTCATGTAATGTCCAAAGCAGCCCTAAACCAAACATAACTAACACAGCTCACATGGATTTCTGGAGGAAAGTATAAGGGGTGCCAACAGCAGCAGGCATATTCATTATCAACAACAAATAAACATCAGCCAACAGCACAACAAAACATTAATCAAGGGAGAAATCTGAGCATGGTAGGTTCATGTAACATTCAGATGGTCATATCCAAACACAACAAACATAATCAAAGGAAAATCCTGGGCATGGTAATAGTTTAAGCAACAGGAACATATATCCATCACTATGAGCTCGAAAAATTTCATATGTCCAGAAATTAAAATCAACCATGCTAATAGCATCAATGAAGCTAACCTAATCATAATCCAAGCATAGTTTGTGGTAAAACAAACATCAGTCAAGCAAATCGATGGAAAGTATTTTTGGATGCAGAAATGTAAACTTAGATTTCTCCTTCATGTCACAACCATTTTGAGTGATTCAACTTGCATTCAATCCAGCATTCAAAGATCTTTCATATGCATAGCAGGGCATGGAGAAAGAAGGTACTCGAAAACTTACTTGTTTATGAAGAAATGGATGAAACAGTGTATTCTGAGGTTGCTATACTTGAAAAGATGACCCTCGTGCTTTGCAATGCTGAATACTTGAAGAAGGTAGGTTCAAAAATGCTTGGAAAACTCGGTGGCTCCAACTGCCATTATTGTGTGCTTTGAAAACAGATGAGGAAAATGCTGTTGCAGCAAGAACACAAGGCTTGCTATGGTCTCCAAACGCAGCTTGGATGATTGCTGAACCGAGGATTGCTCGAGTGTTTGAAGGATTTGGCCAGAAAAGTTCTTATGGCAAAAATGCAAGATGAGAGTGTGAGAGGTTTTCTGTGTGTAGGCTGTAAAAACTAGGGTTGGAAACAGAAAATGAAGGCTTAAATATCATCTGTTAATCATCATTTTATCATGTGGTAAATTGGTTTTGTGTGTAATGATCATTTTGCAAATTGCTAATTGTGGAACAAGTGAAAATGGTGGGTGTGTTTGTCTGCACAAATGGGCTGGAAAGGCTGCTAGCAGGCCAAACACAATTGCTGTTTTGTGTGCTGCAGACCTGCTGTACTTGATTTGTTCAAATGAAGCCAATTGCCAATTTTGTCCATTTTGCATTTTGATTCAAGATGATGGGAAAATGGTAGTATGATGATGGTTTTAAGCTTTGAGCAAGTTTCAAATATGGTTTAAAACATTTCCCAATTGGCCAAGTCAAGAAAAAATCAAAGAAGCAAAAAGTCAAACTTGGGTCAAACTTTGAATTTAAATGCAAAAGGTCCAAAAATGCCATTTTGAATGGTAAGGTTTTAGGTCATGAAATTTATATTTTTGGAAAGAGGATGAAAAATGTGGTTTGTAGAAAAAAACCCCACCAAATTTGGCCTTATGGTTTGAGAGATATGGCTTGTTGAAGTTCAAAATTTGGTGAAAATGATTTGATCATATCTTGACAACCACACATGGGACTTGAGAGTTTTTGGACTTTTTGAAAATGGGAAGACAAGATCTTCAACTTTCATGTTGGGCAAAAATTCATTTGGAGCTTGTATCATGATGTAAGCTTAAGATCAAGAAGTTTCCATTTTTGGCAGTTGAAATTACAGGTCCACTTTCTATTTCTGGAAAATTTTCTGATTGGCTTGATTTTCTTCCATGATGAGGTTTGACATGATAAATGAGGCTTATACAAGCATGAATGAACTCCTTCAGATCAATTCTATCCATCAAATCTTGATTAAATTCATAGTTGACCAAGTTTGACTGTTTGTTGACTTTTCTAGGGTTTTGGACTGACTGATCCTCTTCTGATGAATTCCAAACCCTAATTCCTTGAGAACTTGACTTCACATGATGTCTCAAGATGTATGAACCTTTGATTAATGATCATGGTGCCCAAATTCTGCAAGAATGGCCACCATCCATTGCTTTGACTGACTGTTGACCATCTTTGACCTAATTGCTGATGATTGCTTCAACTGCAAGCAAAAAGGTTAGACTGACAATATTTTTGTGCTTTTTGAAAGATAAACATATGAAAGCAAAGATATACAAATGCAAAGTATGCTTGGTGATCAAGAAACAAACCCACAAGGCAAACTATCCACTAGAAGGGGACAAAGGCATGCAATGATCCTTGAGGTTATGATATGATATGATATGGGCCATGAGGGATCTTAGGGCCCAAAATTGGGGTCTTACAGATGCCCCTATTTAAGGTCATTCTAGCCGGAGAAGTGAAGTTTAGAAATCTTCATCTCGACGCGGTAGAATGGACTTAAATAACAGTAATGAGACAAATTTTGGTCCCTAAGAGACCTCATGATGCAGATGTATGTATGCAAAAGACGCAAATTCTGTGGGGAATATGATTCACACAGAAGAAAAGATGATCCATCGGAGTAGTACACTCACCAGGAACAGAGACTCTAATAAGACTCTATGGGGATAATAAAAGGAAAAGAAATGTGTGAACAAGACACGACTCCAAACTGGGGAAGATAAAACTGACATAACGTAACCAAAACACGACTCTGATTAAGGAAAACAGAAAACAGACTGGAGAACTCACTGGGGAGTTAAGAACTCACACTGGGAAGAGAATTCCAAATGGAAAATAAATCCATTGGAGAGACACAAGCTGACTCCTGAGGAGAAGCAAAAGAAAACTCCACTGGGGAAGTAACAAGCAAATGAGATGTTACCAGGCATACGGGTAACAAACTCAGGAAAATCTGACTCCACAGGGGGACCGAGGTCATAATAGGGAGCAGAAAGGAGGGAACACCAAGGATACCGGTTACTGGGTATATAATAGGTGACCGACCAAAGCGTGAATTGGATTTCACTTCCAAAACACTCATCATCCTGAAGAGAGCTAGAAAAGCGAACTTGTTTAGGATGGATATTCAATTCCACAAGGAAAATGAATCTTACTCTGAGGGGAAAACAATCAAAAGATTGACTCAAGAGTGAACGAGATATAATATCCATTACCGTCAGAACGTGGATAGAATACTCAGATGAGACATATTATTCATTACCGGCAGACCGTGAATAATATACTCGAATGGGAAATTATCCTGAACCGGTTACTGGGTTGTTTATAGGATAAAATCCGAAGACGTGAATTGGTTTTCACTTCCAAAACACTCATCATCCGAAAGGAGGGCTTGAAAAAGCAAAACAACTTACAGGATGGACATTCGAATCCACAACGGGAAAACGAATCTTACTCAAGTGGGGACACAAACCCAAAGAGTGCATGAGATATAATATCCATTACCGGCAGACCGTGGATAAAATACTCGCATGAGATCTATTATCTATTACCGTCAGAACGTAGATAATAAACTCGCATGGTAAGAAACACCAGGGATACCGGTTACTGGGTATATAATAGGTGATCTACCGAAAACGTGAATTGGATTTCACTTCCAAAACACTCATCATCCAAAACACAAACTGGTTAAAGGATGGCTATTCGATTCTACAAAGAATACGAATCTTGCTCAGTTGGGGAAAAATCAACAAAGATTCCAACTAAAGAGCGCATGAGATATATTATTCATTACCGTCAGAACGTGAATAATACACTCGAAAGGAAAAGACACCAGAGATACCGGTTACTGGGTATATAATAGGTGACTAACCAAAAAGAGAGACAATCGATACCAAGCATACGGGTAAACGAAAGACAACTCAAAGGATAAATTGCAAGCATCCGGCAATTATCCGACAACAAAGAAATATTCGACTCCACAAAGGGAAATAACGAATCTTACTCGACCGGGGAAACACAAAAGGCTTCGACTGAAGAGTGCATGAGATATACCATTCATTACCGGCAGACCGTGAATAATATACTCGCATGGAAGACTATCCACAACCGGTTACTGGGTTGATAAGGATAAATCAACCGAACAGAAAGGCATCGGGATACCAAATTAGGTATATAATGATAACCAATCAAAAGGAGCAACAGACATTACCGACAAAAGGGTAAATGAAAGGCGAACTGCTGAGGATAAATTGCAAGCATCCGGCAATTATCGACAGAAGACTAGCTGGGGATACATTGATAAATAATCAATGATCCGGGGAACAAATCACTAGCATACGGTGAAAAGACCCACTGGGGATAAAATTGCTAGCATACGGCAATTATCCACAAGAAGACTTGCTGAGGATATAAGTGCTGATCTAAGCAACTTATACAAGCAAAGGAAAATCAACATCAAAAATATTGGATGAAGATAACCACAAAAATTAGGGTTTACATCTACCGAATACGGGGTAGAAGACCAACAACTCCGCGTGGGGATAGAACAAATCACAAATCCGCACGGGAAACCAAAATAGGGTTTATAACAAACCACAAACTGCTGAAGAGCAGGAAAATAGGATTTTACAACTACCAATATACGGGTAGAAAACCAAAAACTCTGACTGGAGAATAAAAGGTGTATAACCACAAATTCTGTCAAGAAAGCCAGGAAAAGATAGGACTTACAACTACCGGTTACTGGGTAGAGGCCCAAAAAACATTCCGCTGGGGAACAACCCACTGGGAAGCACAAGATATCTGACAAATAGTCAATTCGGGAACAATCCGAAAAGACAGACTTAATCAAGACACGTCCTAATGAGGATATAACTCAAATAGGAAAATCCATCCCAATATATGTGTTGGGAGGAAACGGAAGAAACCGTCATCCACGAGGATATATCTCAGTGGGGAACTGCAGAAGGAAAAACAATATTTTCTGCTTATGGGGTTGACTCTATATGGAGAGATTTATAACACCCGACATCTGCTTGGGGAGATCTGTAAAGAGATCTATATCACCATAGCAGGAGACACGACAAACAAAAGATATATGGCAAGAAATGCAACATGAATATCTGAATGTTTATGAGTATGCATGAATATGCGTGATCTATGTTTGATGAATGCTGACAAAACAGACAACTCTAACACAAACAGGTTCAGGAACAAACGTCCGGTATTATACTTCCAGGGGAAATAAACCAACTGGAGAGCCAATCTGTGGAGATCCACATGCTGTAAAGCAAAGATCTGCAAGTACTGCTGAAGAAGCAGAGAATCAGAGATATCAGTAAATAACCAATCCAGGGTACAGAAAGTCACAACGGGCAAAACAGCCACCAAGACGAATCTGTAGGGGAACAAGAGAAGTCCCAAAGTATATCTGCAGGGGATCCCAGTGTCAACTGAGGAACAAAAAGGGGTGCATAAGCACGAACTGTTGTAGAAGCAAATCCACATAACTCCACTGGGGAACAACCCACTGAGGGAGAATGATATCATCCAAATAGAATCTAACTGCATAAGCAACTCTATTGGGGAAAACTGTCGGCTACTCTCTTGGGAACAAACCACTGAGGGAGGACAGATCAAACCAGCAGATTCTGCAACGAACCGCTCCACTTGGGAGAATATACACAGCAAAACTGATCACAGCAAGTAGATTCTGCAATATAAGCCACTCTACTGGGGATCACAAACAGTCAGGAAATTAATCCGTTCACTGGAGGCTAGAGCCATCATCCGACCATATCGGGGAATTGAAGGAGTATTCAACGGGCGAAACTGCCACAACAAACATTCTGCAGACTAAGCTGAGGAAAAGATGATTGCAATACTGGGATGTCAACCCAAACAACCACTGAGTAGGAAAATAAATCCTGCTCTGCTGGAGAGAATAACTCTGAAGGAGAGATAGCAACAATTCCACAGACGACTTCGCCGGGGAGAGGTAAAGTACCGGGTATCAAACCACTGACCTACCGGATCTTCAAAAAGAAAGCGATCATGCTGAGGAAACAGACAGTTCCGCTGGCACACTGCATGGGGAGAAAAGCGGTAACAACTCCACTTGCAACCCTGGTGGGGATATTAATAACAGCTCTACTCGCGACTCCGAGGGGAGTACCAATCAACAGTTATACTCATGACTGCGCTGAGGAGACAAATAAAGTCTGGGGAATACGACCCACTGGAGGAAGTGACGGAGCACCAAGGTAACGAACCATCAACCGCCGAAACTTCTATAAGAAATACCCATGCTAGGGAAAAACTGCTGCTGGAGAGTACAAAGTCTGCAACAACACTCTGCTTGCGATTGTACTGGGGAACAACCCCAACAACAACTCTGTTTGAGGAACAAACCCCAACGAAGATCTGAAGAAAGAAGATACCACCAAACCCGGAATATGAGCAATGTCTTACCTGTTGGGAATCGTGCCACCCTCGGGAGGGCACTGAGATATTCTTGAGTATCCTTTCAATCTTGTGAATGTTCACTTTGTTTAAAACAAAAAATTTTGAAAAATTGATTTGTTTAAAACAATGACATTTTATCAATTTAAAACATGCAAAACATTTGTTGAATTGAAACAAATAAGAGTGCAAATAAATTGGATAAAAAGCTCAAATTGATTTGATAGAATGGTAGTCTGCAAATGGCAAGACTCCATAGATCTGTACAAATTTGAAATCAGTGATATATATTGGAAGAAGGCTACATTGAACATAATGATCCTTTCTCTACCAATTTGAATCTCGATGTATCCGAAGCTTTAGTTGACGACGAATCGAGAATCTTCTGACGAAATGACGACTGATGAACAAGAAAGTCTTGTCAGGATGCAGTTACTTGCCAAATCCCTAATTTTTGCCTAGATTGCCCCAGAGTGAGGTACTCAATCTAGCGGGATGCAAATATATCTTTTTTTTCAAGTCTCTAATTTTTGCCTGGATTACCCTTGCGGGTTCTCCACCGAGACGCTCATTTTTGCCTAAGCCGCCCTTTCGGGTTTTCAACTTAGCGAGCTATTCTGTTTTTTCATTCATTTTTTTTTTTTTTTTTTTTTTTTTATTTGCATATACTTTTTTTTTTTAGGCAAAGTATCTCTTAACTGCATCTGAATTCACAGGACGAGTGAAATCCTCCCCATCCATTGTTGTAAGCATCAAAGCTCCGCCTGAAAAGGCTCTCTTAACAACATATGGACCCTCGTAGTTTGGAGTCCACTTGCCCCTGGAATCGGGCGCGAAAGACAAAACTTTCTTGAGCACGAGGTCACCTTCTCGGAACACACGAGGCTTGACCTTCTTGTCGAATGCTTTCTTCATTCTCTGCTGATACAACTGACCATGGCACATGGCAGTTAAACGCTTCTCTTCAATCAAATTCAACTGGTCATAACGACTCTGAATCCATTCAGCATCAGTCAACTTGGCTTCCATCAAGACTCGCATTGATGGGATCTCCACCTCTACTGGGAGAACGGCTTCCATGCCATAAACAAGAGAGAAAGGGGTTGCCCCTGTTGAAGTGCGTACAGACGTACGATATCCATGCAAAGCAAATGGCAGCATCTCATGCCAATCTTTGTACGTGACAGTCATCTTCTGGATAATTCTCTTGATATTCTTGTTAGCAGCTTCAACAGCCCCATTCATCTTAGGTCTGTAAGGAGAGGAATTATGGTGTGCAATCTTGAATTCAGCGCACAACTCATCCATCATCTTGTTGTTCAGATTGGATCCATTATCAGTAATGATCCTCTCTGGCACACCATAACGGCAAATCAACTGATTCTTGATAAACTTCACAACCACCTGCCTGGTTACATTCGCGTACGAAGCGGCTTCAACCCATTTGGTGAAGTAGTCAATTGCTACGAGAATAAAGCGATGTCCGTTGGACGCTTTCGGTTCAATCATACCGATCATGTCGATTCCCCACATAGAGAAAGGCCATGGTGACGAAATCACGTTCAGGAGTGTCGGAGGAATATGAATCTTATCCGCATAAATTTGACACTTGTGACATTTCTTCACATACTTGCAACAGTCAGACTCCATTGTCAGCCAATAGTAGCCTGCTCTCAGCATCTTCTTAGCCATGGCATGTCCATTGGAATGAGTACCAAATGAACCTTCATGGACCTCAGTCATCAATAGGTTTGCTTCGTGTCTATCCACGCATCTGAGCAAAACCATATCAAAATTTCTTTTATAAAGCACTTCACCACTGAGGTAGAAACTGCCTGACAACCTTCTCAAAGTTTTCCTATCTTTCACAGATGCCCCAGGCGGATAGACCTGGTCTTGAAGGAAATTCTTGATATCAAAATACCAAGGCTTGTCATCTTTCACGTCTTCAATTGCAAATATGTGAGCTGGTCTATCCAGGCGCATCACAGTAATGTTGGGAACATCATTCCACCATCTGACAACGATCATGGAAGCAAGCGTAGCAAGGGCATCTGCCATCCGATTATCCTCTCGAGGAATATGATAAAATTCAACTTCTGTGAAGAAAGTAGAAATTCTCCTTGCATAATCTCTGTATGGGATGAGACCTGGTTGATTTGTCTCCCATTCACCTTTGATCTGATTGACAACCAAAGCTGAATCACCATAGACATCAAGATACTTGATTCTTAAGTCGATGCATTCTTCAAGTCCCATAATACAGGCTTCGTACTCCGCCATATTATTCGTGCATTTGAAGGTTAGCCTTGCTGTAAATGGAATGTGCGATCCCTGGGGATTAACAATTACTGCCCCAATTCCATTTCCATATTGATTAACAGCGCCATCAAACACCATCGTCCATCTGGAACCAGGTTCTGGACCTTCATCAAGTGTAGGCTCATCGCAATCTTTCATCTTCAAATACAGAATTTCCTCGTCAGGGAAGTCATACTGAACAGACTGATGATCTTCAATCGGCTGGTGCGCTAGATGGTCAGCCAAGATACTACCTTTGATAGCTTTCTGAGCTCGATACTCGATATCATACTCAGATAACAACATCTGCCAACGGGCAATCCTCCCAGTTAAAGCAGGCTTCTCGAAGATATACTTAATTGGATCCATTCTGGATATCAACCAAGTTGTATGATTTATCATGTACTGGCGCAAACGCTTAGCTGCCCAAGCTAAAGCACAGCACGTCTTCTCAAGCATTGAGTACCGAGACTCACAATCAGTAAACTTCTTACTGAGGTAGTAGATAGCAAACTCCTTCTTCCCTGATTCATCTTGTTGACCGAGTACACAACCCATCGAGTCTTCAAGAACTGTTAAGTACATAATCAGAGGTCTTCCTTCCACAGGCGGAGACAAAATCGGAGGTTCGGACAGATAATCTTTGATACTGTCGAAAGCTTTCTGGCAATCCTCGGTCCAATCATGAGACTGATCTTTCCGGAGGAGCTTGAATATCGGCGCACATGTGGCAGTCATGTGGGATATAAATCTGGAAATGTAGTTCAAGCGGCCAAGAAAACCTCGGACTTGCTTCTCAGTTTTGGGTGCGGGCATCTCTTGTATTGCTTTGACCTTGGCAGGATCAACCTCAATACCTCTTTCACTTACCACAAAACCCAACAACTTTCCGGAACGGACTCCAAAAGTACATTTGTTCGGATTCAGACGAAGCTGGAACTTCCTCAAACGCTGAAAAAGCTTCAACAAATGCTCAATATGCTCAACTTCCGTTCGGGACTTAGCAATCATATCATCAACATAGACTTCTATCTCCTTGTGCATCATATCATGAAACAAGGTAGTCATAGCTCGTTGATACGTGGCTCCGGCGTTCTTCAAACCGAAGGGCATCACTCGATAACAGAATGTTCCCCAAGGTGTGATGAATGTTGTCTTCTCCATATCCTCTGGTGCCATCTTGATTTGATTATATCCGGAAAATCCGTCCATAAAGGAAAAGACTTTGAACTTAGCTGTATTGTCTACCAACATGTCAATGTGTGGTAGAGGAAAATCGTCTTTTGGGCTAGCTTTATTCAAATCTCTGTAATCAACGCACATACGGACTTTTCCGTCCTTCTTAGGAACAGGCACAATATTGGCCACCCATAGAGGATATGTCGAAGTCACCAGAAACCCCGCATCAATTTGCTTCTGAACTTCCTCTTTGATCTTCACTGCCATATCTGGATGAGTTCTTCTGAGCTTCTGCTTCACAGGCACGCACTCAGGCTTCAAAGGCAGGAAATGTTGCACAATATCTGTATCTAAACCCGGCATGTCTTCATAGGACCAAGCAAAGATATCTGAATATTCTCGTAGCAAGCTGATCAGATCTTCCTTAACAGACTCTTCAAGAAGTGCCCCAATCTTCACCAGGCGCTCACAATCTTCAGATCCCAAGTTGACTGTTTCCAAGTCTTCGAGATGCGGCTGAATGATCTTCTCTTCGTGCTCAAGGAGACGGGTGATCTCATCAGGAATCTCTTCAACGTCATCTTCCTCTGCCTCAAATACAGGGAATTCAAAGTTGGGAGATGGCGTTGGATCATTATGTTCAATGGGTTTTAGGATCAACCTGCATAATGATTTTGGTTAAGAAAAATTCAGAATTTAAGCAAACAAATCATTATGCAGATGAAAAATGTTGCTTTTACAGCTTTTATTTTGTTTTTATGGTTTTTTGTGATCACTGATTTCATAAAGAAAAGCAAAAAGTGAAAACAAAGGAAAAACAAATGTTTTGACAATGCAAAATTGAATGAAAATATCATTGTATATATGCTTTGCCAACAATGTCATCACTTCTCCTTTTGGCATGGGAGAAGGGTTTTAAACAAAATGAACAATTACTCTGATCTATGGATAACTGTAGGAACATCCACAGCGACCCAATTGTGGCAGACACCACCAGGAATAACAAAATTGTTCAAGTCTTCTGCATCTTCTTCTTCAATGATAGCAGCAGCTTCCTCTTCTACAGGTTGATCAGCGTGAATGAATCCTCCACTGGTGAACAGACCTTGCTCATTGAATGCCCCAGAACCAAAGCCAATGCCAGCCCGGGATCGATTATCTTCAAGTTCAAGCACTTTCCCTAATCCAGCAACTGCACCACATTCAATGGCCAGCTTAGCATCTCGGTAGGAAGTGAATGAAGGAGACTTCTTCTCGATTGGTTTATCAATAGATAAAGCTTGGAACTGAGTTCCAACTTCATCCTCTGCATCAATGTACGAGAAAGAAGACAAATGACTGACCAGGAGAGCCTTTTCTCCCCCTACTACAACCAATTTCTTATTTTTCACAAACTTCAGCTTTTGGTGTAGGGTGGATGTCACGGCGCCAGCCTCGTGAATCCATGGTCTGCCCAAGAGACAGCTATATGATGGGTGAATATCCATTACTTGAAAAGTGATCTGGAAATCACTTGGTCCAATTTTGATTGGGAGATCCACTTCCCCAATCACGGTCTTACGCGACCCATCAAAAGCTTTACAACAACCCCACTCTGCCTCATAGGAGGACCTTGATATGACAATCGAGAGAGTGTGGATTTTGGCAATACATTAAGGGACGATCCAGTGTCCACCAACACATTGGACATTGCATCAGATTTGCAATTCATGGATATGTGTAAAGCCATGTTGTGGTCTCTTCCCTCCTCAGGGAGATCAGCGTCACAAAAGCTCAGAGTGTTGCAAGCGGTAATGTTTGCAACAATGCTATCAAATTGTTCCAAGGTGACGTCGTGATCGACATATGCCAGGTCCAAGACTTTCTGCAGAGACTCCCTATGAGGCTCTGAATTCAGCAATAAAGAAAGAATGGAAATCTTGGAAGGCGTGTGTAGAAGCTGGTCTACAATATTGTACTCACTCTTTCTGATGAGCCTCAGCATCTCATCAGATTCTTCATCAACAATGCCACTCGGGCCATCTGAAGAAACAGGAGTCTTTTGTACAGACGAGGAGGATTTGGCAACATCAAGTGCCGGATTCTGAACATTCACAGCATTTCCACAGGATGCACAACAGATTCAGAAGCAACAGCCTTAGCAGGCGCAGAAAAGACACGACCACTGCGGGTCAATCCACTAACATCAGCGATAGTGGTCACGGAAGTAGACGGCAAAGGTACCTCGACCCCATCCTGGACAGCAACAGGATTGTATCTGAAAGGTACAGCTTTATCAGATGAATACGGCACAGGGCCGGCTGGTTTGATAATCAGAGAGGCGAAGCTTTAGGCTTGTTGCTATTATAGCGAATAACAACTGGCTCAGGCAATTTGAACACCGGGGAGATGACACTCACTTCGGGCTCAACTACATCCACATTGCGATTCTGGAGAATCTCAATGGTACCTTCATTCAACATCATCTGAAGTTCACAGCGTACTTGGTCACAACCCAAGCGGTTGACAGAACAGACGCGGCACTGGTCATGGTTATGCTTCAAATAGCTGTGCTGACACAGCATCTTATGTAATCCAACCAATGACTGCCGGATATGACTGACATATTTCACCTTGTACTTCCCAAGGTCTTCCTGGATCATATTCACGGATTTCCCATGCGAAGGCAATGGGTTCCTGGTGACATTAGGGTTGGAGTCTTCAAAACTCAGAATTCCACTTCTCATAAGGTCTTGAACCTTATTCTTCAGCGGGAAACAGTTCTCAACGTTGTGGCCCGGAGCACCGGAATGGTAGACACAATGCTGGTCTGGTTTGTACCACCATTGCGGGTTGGCAGGAATTGCAGGAGGATCCCTGGGAGAAACCAACTTCCTCTCCAACAAGGAGGGATAAAGTTCTGTATATGTCATCGGAATCGGGTCGAAGCTGACCTTCTTCCTATCATAGTTCACATTAGCCTGATTGGTTGTACTTCCACGAGGCTGGTAGGCCTGTTGCTGTGGACGCTGCTGTTGCTGTTGATATTGCGGTTGTGGATATTGCTGCTGATGCTGATACTGTTGAGCATTATCCTTGAATACAGGTGCCACACTAGCCACCTGATGCTGATGTCTGGCACGATGTGCAGGCTTCCTCTGAACAGAGGGTCTTCGATGCTTCGGCTGAGACTGCACAGCATGAGCTTCACCTTCTTTCCTCTTAAACGCCCATACCGTTTAGAGGAAGAACCATCATCTTTTGCTAACCGTCCTTCTCGGACACCTTCTTCAAGACGCATCCCCATGTTCACCATCTCGGTGAAATCAGAGGGAGCGCTGGCCACCATTCTCTCATAATAAAATGACCCAAGAGTCTTCAGAAAAATCTTGGTCATCTCTTTCTCTTCTAATGGTGGAGTGATTTGAGCTGCCAGCTCACGCCATCTCTGGGCGTACTCCTTGAACGATTCCTTGTCCTTTTGTGACATAGACCTGAGTTGATCTCTGTCAGGCGCCATGTCAACGTTGTATTTATATTGCTTGACGAAAGCTTCGCCAAGGTCATTGAAAGAGCGGATGTTGGCACTGTCCAGACTCATGTACCAACGGAGAGCAGCACCAGACAAACTGTCTTGAAAGTAGTGGATCAAGAGTTGATCGTTGTCTGTCTGCGTGGACATCTTTCTGGCATACATGACTAAGTGTGCCAAAGGACAAGTGTTCCCCTTATACTTCTCAAAGTCTGGGACTTTGAATTTGACTGGTATTTAACACCGGGAACTAGACAAAGTTCGGCTGCTGACTTGCCGAAGAGATCTTTGCCTCTAAGAGTTCTCAATTCCTTCCTCAGCTCGAGGAATTGATCGTTCATTGCATCCATTTTCTCGTGAACATCTGAGCCTTCAGAAGCTTCAGAGTGATAAATGGTGTCGTCTACCCTAGGCATGGTATGCACGACAGGAGGAACGGGAATAGGACCGGGCTAGATGCCGGCATTTGAGCAATGTTGGAGCTGGCAGATCAGGCATGAAGCCAGGAGGCATCCCCCAAGGAAAACCGGGAGGCATGGCATTAGGCTGATGGGCACTAACAGGCACCGATGAAGTAGCTATCTCAGAAATGACCGTCCGCTGAACGGGAGTTGCTGGCTGAGGAGCAGGCTGATTCTGGGCAGCAAGAAGTTGCTCCATCAGAGCGCCAAGTCTGGCGACTTCATCTCTTAAACTCTGGTTCTCTTGTTCCAACTGCTCCATAATCCTTGCAGAGTTGACCCTCGTATAATACCGGTGAGTCAGCTTGTCTTCAAAATAAATGAAGAGCAGACGTTAGAACCAGAAGACCAGAAAAATGGGTACCTGTTTATGCAAGAATGATGCATGAAATGCTTTGTGCAAATGCTTTGATTTTCAAGGAACCCTCAGGGTTTTGTTTGCAATATTTTGAATATTTAAACATTTAATTTGTTCATGGAAATATTTCATTCAAAATATTAAGACAAAGAAGTACAGCATTTTTGATTTAAATATTACAAAGAGGAAAGGTAAATGACATCCTATGGATCCCTATTAGCTCGGGATGCTGGAAGACGAGAAGTGTACAACTTCTTGATCTCTCTCTCATAGGCAGCCTCCATATCAGCTTTCTCCTTTGCAAGTTGATCATACTTCCTTTTCCAGAATTTGGATGACTGAGGAAGCAGAGAAGTCCAAGTGTCGTTTGGATCGTCGATCACTCGGTGCTCGAGAAATTCAATCATATCATCCTTCTCCTTGAGCTGCTGCAGCAATTCCTCTCTCTCGCGGATCCAGGCACGCGAAAGGTCTTCTTCTCTCAACTCCTCTACACGTTGGGTAGGGAGGGTTGAAGGCCCAGCCACATCCAACAGTGTAGGTCTCGGATGATCATATGGCATCAGGTAGGTAGCAGCCCTCTGTCTGACCCAAGAGGTGTATGGCTCCAAAGCAATGCAGTTCTTTGGACCCAATTCATTCCTACTCTTTATGCGAATATTGCGCCAAGCGCGGACAAATCTGGCTTTCAGGCCTTGGGGATCTTTACCCTCCTGAAAGAACACACCTTCTAACAGAATGTTATGGGGTTTATCCTTTAGGGGAACCCAAGCTGACGACGTGCAAGCGTAGGGTTGTAGGTAATCCCACCACATGTACCAAGAAGAGGCACATTAGGGAATTCCCCACAAGAATTAATGATCTGGACGGTATCGTACACGCGATCATACCAGGTGATATCATCATTGGTGAGAGACATGAGTCTCTGAGACCACCGTAGACATCCCTTGTTCTCCTTGAAAGCAACTGTCTGCGGCAAGTGCGAAATAAACCACTTGTACAGCAGGGGTAAACAGCAGACAATGACTCCTCCATTCTTCATATTCTTAGATGCAAGGAGACATATGCATCACCCAACAAGGTCGGAACTGGATTAAGAACTGAAAAGATCCTAATGGCGTTCATGTCGACGAACTTGTCAAAGTTGGGAAACAGCACCAATCCATAGATAAGCAATACAAATAGAGCCTCAAAGGCATCCTCACTCATGGCCTTCCCATAAAAGGTAGCTTGGGCAATGAGGAACTCGGAAGGAAACCCTGAATTCCGCCTTTGGTAGTCAGATTAGCTCTAATCAGATCTTCATCTATATGCAACAAGCTGGAAATCTCTCGAGCAGAGAATACTCTCTAAGCCACTGAACGGCACTTGATCCAGAATAGGAATCCCAATAAGGTGAGAGTATTCTTCCAAAGTTGGCAACAACTGGAAGTCCGGAAATAAGAAGCAATGATAGAGCGGATCATAGAACTGAGCCAGAGTGCTCATCAATCCCTCATCCACCTGGTAGTCAGCAACGGCAGAAGCTTCCCATAGCGAGCTTTGAAACCCAGGGATCTAATACATATGATGTCAGATTCCTTAACTCTTTTACATCAGGCTGCTTAAGCTGTACTTCTTTGTATGCCTTTTCGGTCTTTCCATGTCTGAAAATTTTGCAAATAACCCTTTAAGTTCCTTGAAAATTTTCTCTTTTGATGACATGAATGCGGATGAATGCGTGAATGCATGAATGCAACAAGCACACTCAAGGATCAAGCAAAGCACACCAAACAAAGGTCGTGGAAAGCTCTATGTATCCCTAATATCAATCATCCATTTTGGTGGATTTAGGTTTTCACCTTATCGACACCCAAGTTCCATTGATATTAACGGTACGTGAACCGGTTCAAACATTCCTAATATCAACCAGCCGCTTTGGTGGATTTTAGGTTTTACACCTGATCCGGGATCCATTGATATTAACAATATTGAACGACTCAACCACGAATCACGGGTTTGTTGAGAGTCACGAGCATGGGGTCTTGGTTAAGAACCACCCAAAGGGAGTGTACTAGGGTTTAAACCTGCCAGACATGTTCTATCAGAGGTTCCCATAATCATCGTTCCATCTTTCGAATATTTTCGGAGGAACGAATACTCGTATTCCAAGAATATTCTCAAGAGAAACTCTTATGAGTGTAGTATCGCGTAACAATCGTATCAGAACTGACATCTGAACGACCTCCGCACTACGGTCCTAAAAATAGGCCAAGATGGTTTGGTAAACTAAGGTCCTTGGCTTCTGCGGAACATGATTGAAAGAATAATGCCTAACCACAATAACTTGTGTGACATTATTAGTTCAACATGACCTCCACCAAGTGAATGGACTCGCAAGTCAACTGGCTAAGGACTACTCCACACCAGTCGACAAGACTATGCCATTCTCCTATCCTAGAGAGCACTCGAGTTCGGGTATAGAACTCATCTCACAGATCACCAAAGCAAACAGCAAATGTATATCAAGCAATTCACACATTACAATCAATACATTAATCCCAAATTGTACAAAAATATGTCAGATAAATAATAATATATCACAACAAGGGTGAAAAGTAGGCACTACACCAGGGGTAATCATTAATTCCCCAGCAGAGTCGCCACTTTTCTGTAGCGGTGTATTCGTCGCTATATGATCTATCGATTAAATCATAAGCTAAGAGATACATTGAAATTTTCGAGTCGCCACCGCACTTTTATTTATCCAAAGGATTGGCTAAAAAGCGAACAAAAGCCTAAGAAGTTTTACACGTAGAAAACTAATAAAAAGATCAGAGATTCTGGGTAAGGGTAAATTACGCAATGGGAAGGTGTTAGGCACCCACTACGTCCTAGGTACTCCTAGGGAGCCCTTTTCACACTTGTTGTGCAAAAATTATTTGTTATGACATAAAGATTGTGCAAACATGATTGGGATGGTGAAAAAGAATTATACATTTTTTTATTATTGGGTTCGAACGGATGAACCCGTTGCCTACGTACCTTCCATCAAAGGTAAGATCAGAACGCCGTAGTTCGGCTAAAAGATTTCCAAAGTGGGTTAGGTTCAATTTAAACACAAACCCTAGGTCTTACGTTATCCACGGGAGAAAACTCAACCTTATACAAACAACAACGTCCACCATGTGAGAACAGCTTCAACTGCCAGAGAGGGTTAACCCTATAATAGGCGAGGAAGACTTACAATTCAATCACTAAAGACAGAAGGTGAGATTACATCACCACTAGATAATCAAACCTATAGCTCATGTATGAAAAGATTAATGGACAAGCCAAAACAAGTGAATGAGTGAGTTACTGATTATGATTATGAAAATGAGTCAAAGTATGATTAAGATCAATTCAAATAAGTTTATGAAATGAAGTTTGAAAAAGGTCAAGGACTTGAGTCCAGGTTTTAGTTAGAAAACATGAAGATGTTTGCACACACTTATGTTCAAGTTTGGAAAGATAACGTGTGAAAAAGTCTAAGGCATAATGAATGATGAATGGACGAGATGGATAGTAAAACTTCTCAGGCGGTTCACTTCTTGAGATCATATAGCAGATGATTCAAGTGTGTCCCTCTGGAATAGCAATGAATAATATAACAATCAAAGCAAAGGCGGATATCGATGCCAATCAATGGTCTTATACCATCTCCTAAAACAAAACGGGGATATCA